>NC_133618.1:536159162-536426662 GCF_048593235.1 Sminthopsis crassicaudata | reverse complement strand
CCATTTTACAGTTGAGGAAACAGGCAAAATTAAGTTATCCACATGTACACCTGCACACACACATAGAAACCCTCTGCAGTGCAGTACTACGTATACCCACCTGCATCTATGTGTATATATAAGCATGGATGCACATAGATACACACACACACACACACACACACACGCACACTCGATGCCTCAGTTTTGGGAGGAAGCCCATTGGAGACCTTGCTTCAGAAGTTCTTGATGACATAGAACTGAAGCTCCTACTCTTTACCTCAGATCCTGAGAATTATGGGACAATTGATGTGAAGACAGGTCTTTTTGATTGTTGCTGAACTAGAACTGATTACTGTGCAGAGATTGACCTTTTTTGGTCATAATCCAGAAAAGATAAAGGACTGAATACTGTTAGCCAATCTCTATGATCTCTCAAACTTCTCCAAAATACAAATTATGCACTTTATCTCCACATTTACGTCTCCCCAGCACACTAACCCAGATGTCAGAGAAGGCCAGTCTCTAATCCCTTAAACGCTCACTAAGCACTCACCGGCCACCATGCTCTAGCAGGATGACACAAGCTTAAAAACCTGTACACCCTTTGATCCAACAACCACTGGGAAAAGGACCTATTTGTACAAAAATATTTACAGCAGCTCTTTTTGTTGCAGCAAAGAATTGGAAATTAAAAGGATGCCCATCAACTGACAAATGACTTAACTAGTTGTGGTATATGATTATAATGGAATATTTTTGTGCTATAAGAAGTTATAAGCAAGATGATTTTTAGAAAATCCTAGAAAGACTTCCATGAAGTGATACAAAGTGAAGTGAACAAAACCCATAGAAAGTTGTACATAGTTATAGCAATATTGTTCGATGAAGAATTGTGAATGACTTAGCTAGTCTCAGCAATACAATGATTTCAGACAATTCTGAAGGACTAATGATGAAGCACACTATTCATCTATAGAGAAACTGATTAAATGCAGACTGTAGCATGCTGTTTTTCACTTTCATTCATTCTTTTTTAAAAATTCAAATCTTGTACAAAATGACTAATATGGAAATGTTTTACATAATGGCACATGTATAACATATCTGATTATAATCTCCCGGGGGAAAGATGAGGGAGGGAATTTGGAACTCAAAACTTTAAATAAAAATATGTTTTAAAAAACTGGAAAGAACCCAAGGACTACACTGACCCCAGGGCTTGCAATAGAACTCAATGGTCACCTCAATCCCCACCTTGTGCCACAAAAAGCTACAAGCTCGCTCTCTTTAGCATGGGAAGTTTCTGTGCAATAGTGCTCAGTCAGAGTTGAAGAGCAAAGGGAAATGATTCAGGAAACTAACACATGTGTGTTTCCTTCAAGCCTGAAAAGAAAAAGGGGGACTGACATTTAGCTAGGGGCACTGATTTGGGGGAGACTTCCAAACAGCTCTTGAGCATTGCCAAACAATATAATGTTCCAAATGTCCCATAATATCTATAGTCTTAGGAAAGTGATATACAAACCTCTGGATTTAACATTTTATCACCATTTGTCTGAGGGCTAACCCTACTTTTAACCTAATCTTTCTTTAACTTATCTAGCTGATAATTCAACTAAATTCTAAACTTTGAAAAAATCTAAAGACAATTTAAATTTTTAGAAAATTTGAGAAAAATTAAGAAAATTTTATTTTTTAAGAAAAAAGTAGATACAAGAGAGGGGGAAGAAACTGAGTTCTATTTAAAAAGTGACCGATTTCTTTAGTCAATGTGCTTTGGATCCAGATAAGAACAAGAGGAGCAGGACAAGCAAAATTATTTAAATAAATTTTTGATCCTTCTTAGAGCAATGATTCTCAAACTTTTGGGTCCCAGAAACATCCTTGTCATGAGATGAGACTCTTTACAAACTTAAAAATTTTTAAGGACCCAAAGAACCTTTGTTTATGTGCATTATATCCAGGAGTGTACTGATAAATATTTAGCCAATGGGTCTATGGAAAAAATACAACATATTTTACAATTTAATCTTCATTACTAACATTTTCCCCATCACTGTAAGCAATTAACAATAACAAAATAAATTAAAGCCTGATTTATAGTATTTGCTGATTTTTGAAGTGTAAATGCTTACACCAGTTTGAACTGGCTCTAACAAATCATTAGTTATATTTATTTGTATTTATTGAATTAGAAATGAAAACTGATAGTGTTAAATTATTACTAAAATTCATCTAAAATGACAAGAATAAACCTTTTACATGCTAACACAATAGCATGCATTTATGAAAAATAGCTATATTTTTCAAAACAAAAATATTAGTGAGAAAAGTAGCATTGTTTTATACATTTTTTGCAAATCTCTTTAATGTCTGGCTGGCTTAGTAGAAGACAGTTGGATTCTCATAACTGCTTTTGCATTCAATCTGTTACAATATGTTGTTTTGATTGAAGTATATAGGGAGGAAAAAAGCCTACTATCATAAGATGTATGGTTGGGAAAAGGGAGGAGTATTTTACCAAACAAATAATGTCCTACTATGATTATGAAAATAGTTTTGTCCTCACAGACTTTCTGAAAGGTTTTTGGACACCCCAGGGGTTCGTGGACTATACTTTGAGAACTACTGCCTTAGTGAATTCTGTTTCCATACATAAGCCAAACCAGTGCATCATTTAACATTTTGTATGGGTACTCCATTTATGTGTCAGAGTAGTTACAGAGATATAGACTTCTAGGCAAGATAGGAAGCTGAGTGATTGCCTCGTGGATTTCTTTAGTGTAGAAAACCAGTCTGGAATAACTAGATAAAAACCCACATACTTTAAGGGCTCAACTACCGAATAGATTTTGTGGACAGGGTTTGGGGGCCTTAGTCTAGTTGGTCTGAATTATGTAATTCAATTAAATCAAATCAAGGGGTATTTCTGTCCTCAAGGAGCTCCTAATCTGGTGAGGGAGAAAAAGATTAACATAAGAAAAAAAACCAAGCGCCAGGGGTACAGACATCAAAGAAGGGAGCCTTAACCTAGATTGGACTCTGTCTGGAGTCTGAAGGATGGGTATGCTTTAGAGAGAGGGATGAGTCATAGAGGAAAGAGAAGGCAATAATGGTAGAATGAGAACGATCAAGAGTGCACAAAATAAGCAAGATCTGATCATCAACAATGGTCTTCAAGGAATAAGGAGAGGGTGATAATTGATCAGCAGATCTGAAGTAAGGATGAATATACAATATATATATGAATGAATACATGCACATAAGTGCAAGCATGTATATGTGCACACACATGCATAGATGTAGGTTGTATTCAAGATATACCAGCATGCTTGCACATATGTAATTGTGTGTACATACATGTGTATATACACACATGTATCTGTATATAAATATCTATCCAGCTAGGGAGCACCATAGAGCATCTGGCCTCAGACACTTATTATCTCTGTGCCCCTGGGCAAGTCACCTCAACCTTATTTGCCTCAGTTTCTTTATCAAATGAGCTAGAGAGGGAATTAGCAAAGTACTCCAGTTTCTTTGCCAAGAAAACCCTAAATGGTTTGACAGGGAGTTGGACTAAAACTACTACTACATAGGTGTGTGTATATGTGTGTGCATGTAAAAATATTCAAATATCAGCATGTATTGGCCCATTCTATATGCATGGATAATGCGATGTTGTAAATTCTGTGAGAATAGGAAATTATATGAGAAAGAATCCCTGCCACACAGAAACGTAAGAATATAGCTAGAGAGATAAGACAGAAAGCAAAAATAAAAATAAATCAAATAATGATATAAGTAGTAAATAACAAAGATAATAGTTTAAAATGTCTCCTTATTCTTTTTTATCTTGGGACCTCTTTGGCAGTCTGGTGAAGCCTATGGACTGCTTCTCAGAAAAATGTATTTCAATGCATAAAAATGACTTATCAATGGGTGGTGCAGACCAGAAATGTTATAGAAGTTTTCAAGAAAGGAGGAATCAGGGTGACTGCAGGGGCCAGATGGTTTCTGAGTAGTAGCTCACAAATCATATTCTGTACAATGTATGGAGAGATTATCCTGAAGTCATTGCAATAAAATAACAAGGGTGACTTTGTAACGTGCTCTCCTGGCAGTTACAATTACTAGTCTGTCCTTGACCCACCAGAGTACCTTTGACCACTGTCCTTTGCAGTGTGAGCTCTACCCGGCTCGCCTCCTCTGAGGCCTTCTAAGGTCTCTGGCCACAATCTCTTGAATCTATAGCTTAGTAACCGGTAGCGCACTCAAGAACAACCACATGTAATCTTAAAAGCCTTTATTATACCTACTCACATAATGCCCTAACTGATGCCCTGACTTGTTGGTTCCCTGGTGAACACCTGGTCAGAAGACCCATGTGTTCACTACCAAAACCCTTACCTCTTTCGGCTACCCATCTTGGCTTGGCCACCCAGGCTAGGAGCCAGGGTGAACAGCAGGAGGTTAAAGAGGGCGGTTGCTGCCTGCAGTGGGCTTATATAGGGCCTGTGAGGTCACACACACAGCCAATCAGCGAGAGAGTCACCCATTACAAAACTATCTCAATATGGCCAGGATCCCGCCCAAGGGCAGTCCTAATATCCACAGAAATTACTTCTGGGCCTCAATCCCGATGCACTGTGTCCGCCCATTTAAAGGGCCCTTACATGACTTTACATGCAATAAAAGAGGACTGTTCTCATGGTTAAAAGATACAATTTATATTCAACTCTGTTATTAACGGATTGTCTATGGGCAAATTATATAACAATGCCTAGGATCATTTAAAATCTATAACATGGGAATATAAAGGATCAGTGATTTTAGCTGTGTCAAGAAGAACCGCTAGTGTGAAAATTCTCTCCCTCAAAGATGATGGTATTCTATTTATGACTTAGAAGGTATGTGCTAGAAAAGTTGCCCGATTGGCCCAGTCACTAGAGAGTGCACAAATCAGGTCTTCCTCACGCTCAGTTAAGGCTACTTAACTCTTTTTGTGTCACAGACTTCTGTGGGAGCATCTAGTGATGAAACTCTTCTCAAAATAGTGTTTTTAGCCTAAAATAAAATGTAAGGGATTACAAAACAAATTGTGTTGAAATATAGCTACTGAAATATATGTGTGTATGTAAATATATATATATATATGTATATATATACATATGTATGTAAATATATATATAGTCATGTACCTAGTTAAGGAATAGCTCTGGGCTTAGCATTCTACTCACTGAATTAGGCTGTCTCTGTATCTATAAAATGGGAACAATAATAGTTCCTAGTTGTGCTTTATATTATTTAGTTACTGACTTATGCTACCTCACAAGGTTGTGGAAAGAAAGATTTTATCAAACTTTAACATGACATATACATGCATTATTGTCAGGGTTTTCTGGCAGTCTCTTAGATTTTCTCAAAATGAGATACCTTCCTTAGATACCTTCATAACTACTGTTATATTTCTAGAAATAGTTGGATTAACATATCTGAAGTGAAGACACTTCAGAAATAATTCTTCCACCAAATCTCTAATGCATCAATCACACACCATTATGCACCATAGATATCTGAGCTGGGATCATATCTCCCTATTAGATGTTCCTTCTAAGGGCAAGATCGTGTCTTATCTAAACTGCATATGTTGACCAAGATGAAGTACAGTACAACACTGGGAATCTAAGATCCAGTGCTAGAAGGAATGTGTCCTATGGCATCTAGTTCAACTCTAACACACACACACACACACACACACACACACACACACACACACACACACTCTCTCTCTCTCTCTCTCTCTCTCTCTCTCTCTCTCTCTCTCTGTCTCTCTCTCTGTCTCTGTCTCTCTCTGTCTCTGTCTCTGTCTCTCTCTGTCTGTCTCTGTCTCTCTGTCTCTCTCTCTTTCTGTCTCTCTCTCTGTCTCTCTCTCTCTCTCTCTGTCTCTCTCTGTCTCTCTCTCTCTCTGTCTCTCTCTCTCTCTCTCTCTCTCTCCCCCTCCCTCTTTCTTTTCCTCCCTCCCTTCCTCTCTCCCTCCATCCTCCCCCCTCTCTCTCCCCTTTCTCTTTCTCTTACTTATGCTTTAAAACAAAACTTGAATTTAATTACCCAAATTGAAAAGCATGACCACTTGGCAGAATTAGAATGTGATATTGAAACCTATTATAAGTACAGATTGAAATAATTTGTTTTCACAAATCACTTTATTATCAAATTTACTGGGGGGGAAAATCTAATTTTTTAAATTTATGGAATAAATCAAGTATTTCCATAACAGAGTAAAATAAAAAAAGATGATTGCATATGAAACTGCAAATCTATTTTGTACAATTTGCTATTTTGAAAAAATATATAATAAAGCTATTATGTAAATTCCTCCCACCCTCACCCTAGAGGTAGCTACCATTAGTCACAAATTGTGTGTGTGTGTGTGTGTGTGTGTGTGTGTGTACACATACGCATATATATATATATATATATAATATACACATACACATACTCTATATATGTACATATATATGTAAAATTATACTATACATATTTCTATTTATCAATTCTTTCTATGGATGCAGATAGTATCTTTCTTCATATGTCATTTGTGGTTATTTTAGGTATTTAAAATAGTCAAAATGAAGTTCATTCAAAGTTGTTTTTAAAGCATTATTGCCATTGCTATAAAAATGTTTTTTTTTTTTTGGTTCTGCTCATTTCACTCTTCGTTATTTTGTGCAAATTTTTCCATTTTTAAAAGATCATTGAGCTTATCATTTCTTATAACATAGTAGTATTCTATCACAATAATACACCACAATTTGTTCAGATTCTTGGCAATGAAGTTAATATTTATAGGAGCCTTAGATTTCAGTTTGGGGTTTCAGCAGATTGATGAAAATTTTTTTTCTTTCCTTCCCTTTAAATTATTATTTGCTTCACTGCCTAGGTATTTGTCAAGTCATAATCTGACAATTTATTCCACATAAGGAACTGCCAAGAACCATTTCTTGTTGTATCTTTTGTTTAAGTTCCAAGTTATTGGAAAATATTTATGTTGATGATACAATCCAAAAAATCTTTTGCCAGCTATTTGGAGTATTGGAGTTCCTTGACCTTTTTGAAGAAAAGTCAAAGCATCAAGTCTTTCCTGAGCAACTATTGCATCCATAGTCTCTAAACTTTTTCAAATTGTTCACTACGTGACACTGGGAATATTTAGCATATGCCTTCTTGATCTAAGCAGGATTTCTAAACTCTCTGTGTGTGTGTGTGTGTGTGTGTGTGTGTGTGTGTGTGTGTGTGTGTGATGGACTCCTCTAGTTAGCTGGTGAACTCCTTTTCAGAATGGTTTATTTTAAAAATTCATAATAGAAGGAAATGCTAAATTCAGAGATTATTTATTATTATTTAAATATAATCTTTCCCAAGTTTATTGACCCTTTGATGACTATATTTAAATCATTTGGGCTTCTATGGATTCCAGATTGAGTCCTTGATCTAAATTAAGAAGCATTTTTTTTTTTCAATAAGACACACCAAAATTTATGCATATCTTCCTTGGTTTGATGTGTTTACTGTTTAGAAGTTCAGTTAGGGTTATTGGAATATTGTAACAAGTGGAATAAGAGTTCCCTAAGTTTCAGGAATTAAACAATAATGAAATGGTAATTTCCTTCTACCTACTCCAATTCATTTATTTGGTACATCCATCTCCTGCCATCTTTGCATAATGTCATTGAATCTATCAGGAAGCTCATGAACTTAAGTCAAATCTAGATGCTTCTATGAAAGTATCAGAAACAGCATCAGATTCTTAGAGTCTTTAGAATCAATTCACAAACAAAAACTACTGTCTTCTTTGTTAGTAATGGCCTAGAGTAGCTTAAAGAATCACTGAAATATTTGTTCACATATCAATTTGGGAAAAGGTCCGCCTCTTATGAAGGGCTTTCTATTTCTTAATTCCCATTACTGTGTTCCCAAGGATGCATAGTGATAGTAAAACTAAAATTCATTATAAAATTTTTGATGTGGTAGAAACTAGAGTCAAGATGGTAAAGCGAGAGGAAGCATAGAATTTAACTCTTCCCTGACACTTTCTTGATAAATATTTAGAGAATGTAGCAAATTAATAGAACATAGACTGAATGACCTGTCAGATCTGTGGAGAGGGAAAAAAATTCACGAACAAACAAAAGACAGAGCGGTAAAATTCAGGGGAGATAAAATGAATAATTTTGATTCCATAAAATTAAAAAAAAAGTTTTTGTACAAACAAAAAAATTCAACTAAAATTAGAAGAAAAAAAAGAAACTTAGAGTGGATTGTGTTAAGAATCATGCCTAGGTGAAGGGGCAGGTCAATTCTCTGAAAGCCTCCATAGCTGTGAATCATAAACATGAAGAGAGTTGCAAAGTAGCCTTCACAGATGTTCCTTGTAGATTGGAAATGAAATAAATTGGAGGCAAGAGGGAAGAGGAGAGAGGTCAGAGAACGCAACTGTCTTTCAGTCTCCTCGAATCATCATCATCCTCTCACATGAAGAGATCCATTCTATAAGTCTGAGTTAGACCTCAACCACTGGCAGGTGGCTCCTGTATCATAACAGGGTTGTGCAAAAGTGTTTGTGGCAGCCCTTTTTGTAGTGGTAAGAAATTGGAAACTGAATGGATGCCCATCAGCTGGAGAATGGCTGAATAAGTAATGAAATATGAATGTTATGGAATATTATTGTTCTGTAAGAAGCGACCAACAGGATGATTTCAAAGAGGCCTAAAGAGACTTGCATGAACTGATGTTAAGTGAAATGATCAGAACCAGGAAATCAATGTACACGGCAACAAGAAGATTATACGATGATCAATTCTGATGGACATGACTCTCTTCAAAAATGAGATGATTCATAGCATTCTTACTCTTTCTGTTGTTATTTGCTTGCATTTTGTTTTCTTTCTCAGTTTTTCTTCTTCCTTCTTGATCTGATTTTTCTTGTGCAACAAGATAATTGTATAAATATATATATATATATATATATATATATATATATATATATATATATATATATATATTGGATTTAATATGTATTTTAACATATTTAACATGTATTGGACTACCTGTCAGCTAGGAGAGGGGGTGGGAGAAGGAGGGGAATATTTGGAACAAAAGGTTTTGCAAGAGTCAATGTTGAAAAAATTACCCACGCATATGTTTTATAAATAAAAAGTTTTAATAAAAAAGAGAGAGAGAGACATGAAAACATGATCTAAATCTATATCATGTTTGTTTTATTAAAGCTTTTTATTTTCAAAACATACAGAGATAATTTTCAACATCCACTCTTGCAAAATCTTGTTTTCCAATTTTTCCTCTTTCCTTTCCCCAATCCCCTAGATGACAAGTAATCCAATATATGTTAAACATGTGCAATTCTTCTATACATATTTTCCATAATTATCATGCTGCACAAGAAAAATCAAATCAAAAAGGAAAAAAATGAGAAAGAAAAAAATCAAGCAAACAACAAAAAAGTGAAAATACTATGTTGGGATCCACATTCAGTCCCCACAATCCTCTCTCTGGATGCAGATGGGTCTTTTCATCACAAGGCTATTGGAACTGGCCAGAATCACCTCACTGATGAAAAGAGCTACATCCTTCAGAATTGATCATCGTATCATCTTCTTGTTATTGTGTACAATGTGCTTCTGGTTCTCCTCATTTCACTTAGCATCAATTCACACAAGTCTCTCCAGGCCTCTCTGAAATCATCCTACTGATTGTTTCTTATAGAACAATAATATTCCATAACATTAATATACCATAATTTATTCATCCATTCTCCAATTTATGGGATCCACTCAGTTTCCAGTTTTTTGTCACTACAAAAAGGGCTGCCACAAACATTTTTGCACATGTGGGTAGATCATGTTTTCATATGGCTATAGAGAACTTTCTTCTTCTGAAAATAAAACTAAAATTAAAATTAAACCAACTCTGAAATACCACTTCCATCCATCAGATTGCCTAAGATGACAAAAAAGAAAACTGACTAAAGTACTTGTGGGAAAAGTATACTAATGTTGCTCATTCTCATTAACATGACATGCTATATTTTTACCATAAGGACAGGAAGAATGTCATCACTGTAGACTTCTCTCCTTGTATTCCCTTGTCTGGGCAATGGGCCTACTCACAGGATGTGAATGAGCTAGAAGTCAACAATTCCTTTCTTTCTCATGAGATGCCCTTGCCAGCTACCTTGCTTCTGCCTCTTAAGATCCTGTAGACCTCAAGATTTGCCCTGACTCTATAATCTACAATTCTCTACCAAAGTCACTTTAATTATTTAAGTAATCTAAAGACTCAGGGTTTTTCCATTTCATTTGCCTTTCCTTCTACTCTACAGGTAACTATCTTTTTTTTTTTTTTTTGGCTGAGGCAGTTGGGTCAAGTGACTTGTCCAGGAAGTGTTAAGTATCTGAGGCTAAATTTGAACTCTGGTCCTCCTGAGTTCAGGGCTGGTGCTCTATCCACTGCGCCATGTAGCTGTCCTAAGACAAACTATCTTTATGTATTTTCTCCCACAACTAAAGTGTGTCTACCTTGAGATCCAAGGATGTCTACTTTTTCTGTTTGTATCCCCAACACTTAGCACATTTCATGGCACATTAGAAGCACTTAATAGATGCTTTTTCATTTATCTATAATGCATTTTGATGCAAGCAGCAATGTTACAAAAAGACGCTTATAAATACATGCTGATTCTGTGAGATCTTTTGTTTAAAAAAATGATTGAGCAAAGAAATCTGAAGGGAACAGCAGTAAGTTTCAGATTTTTGCAAGAGTTATATCATAAATAATTTTCATTTCAGTATGAAGTGCAGTCAGATTTTAGCAAGATTTTTATATCTCTCTGGGAAAAATGCAGAGAATTATTCTAATGCTGATAAGAAGAATGAACATCAAGAATAGAGAAACCATGTTACTTCAAACAACTATGGGGGAGATTAAAGGTGTCATATTTTCTTCCCCTCCATTCATTCTGACTGCATCTATCAGGACTGACACATAGATGTATAACATAGATGTATAAGCCATCTGGATCTCTGACTGACAATTTCAATATTGTGTAATCTAGAAGAAAAAATATTCCAAGCAAAGCAATATAGAAAGTAAAATAAGCATGAAAATCACTACATATTGTACCAAGTTTAGGGGTCTCATCCCTCTGGGGTGCTGATTCTATGCCGAGTTTTGGGAAAGGGATGATTAGAATAGCATTAATAATGAGAATAAAGGGGGCATGTATGAGAATATATGGTTTGTTATTACATATTTGCTATGGCTTAAATGTACAGTAGAGTGCTATTGCCAAATAAAAAGAAACCATTCAGGTCCTTAGGCCCAAAGGTCATCTCTGGATAGTAGAAAACATTTTCCTATGAGGGATTAGGCAGCTAGGTGGCACGATGGATAGGGTGCTAACATCAGGAAGATTCATTTTTTTGAGTTCAAACCTGGCTTTAGACATTCACTATCTGTGTGATCCCAAGCAAGTCAAAAAGTTACCTTTTAACCTGAATTTCTTCATTTGTAAAATAAGATGAAGAAGGAAATAGCAAACCAGTCCAATATCTTTACCAAGAAAATCCCAAATAGGGTGCCAAAGAGTTGGACACAACTGAAACAAATCAGGGGGTGGGGTGGGGTTGAAAATGAATTGGAAATAAGGTTCAAGCACTGAGAAAAAGAATCTTAACCTTATGCTGTCTCTGGGGTATGGAAGTGCCCACTGGTTGCCTTAGTGTATAATATAATCTCTCATGTATTAGGGTTTTAAGTATATTTCTTCATAATCCAAGGCTAGGGTTCTTAACTTAGAATCCATTGAGTCTCAGATAGTTTTTTGATAAATTTCAGGGTTGGGTTGTCAGTGAATTTTGAAATACATATAGATAATTATAATTTCATACAATTGGTTTCATTTGTAATTATATTATTCTATTTTATGCATTTACAAATGGTATCCTGAGAAAAACTTAGGCTTGACTGGATTGTCAAAGGGGTGAAGGACATGGATATTTCTCCAAAAAGGTTAAAAACTCTCGTACTTATGAATCACTAACAATGTGGGTTAGCTGGGAGGACACAAAGGGAATAATAGGTAATTACAAATAAATCAATTGCTGTTGACAATAACTGTTACATTTTGATTATATCTCAAATATTCCCTGTTCACATGAATTACCCTGTTGTTAAGCCTTGCTTTGTATATATGTTCCTATGCTTTTAAGTATTCTAAAAGAAGCTCCTACCCACTCATTGCTGGGAGAGAAAAGTCATTAGAGAGGCTGAATGAAGTTAGGATCAAATCAACACTTAATAAACAGCTTTGGCAGGGAAAAGTAGGGGAAGGAGGTAGATTGTGTGCAAGAAAACATCAGGTCTTCTCTGAAGAAGAAAATTATTCAAAAAGTCACACTCATAACCTGATGTAAAAAGTGTTCAAAATTTATGGATATTTTCTGTCACAATTAACTTGAAACTTTGAAAATGCAAAAACCAATTTTCTAATTGTCATATTCGAGGGACCCCAAAACTGTGCAATAGCATATATGAGCATGTGTGATTTTTCAAAATCTATTATCAACCCTGAAAATTCAAGAAGGCCTTTCTGATTTCATAGAAAAAAATTTTCATAGACACTCAGGATTTCCAAGATCTTTCCCCCAAACCAAATTAACTCTGGATATGCCAGGGTATAAGATTTGGAAATAATTAATAATTATTTTTTCAGAGGAAAGGGAGTACCAGACTCTCCAGAATAACTGTTATGACTATGTAAAAGCTTCAAGAAAGGATTTATTCTTTAAAATATATTTTATTAATTTAATTAATGTTAAAAATAATATTTATTTAAAAAGTTTGAGTTCTAAATTCTCTCCCTCCCACCTGCCCTTCCCCCATCCCTTGAAAAGGCAAGGCAATATGCTGTATATTACACATGAGAAGTCATGCAAAACATATTTCCATATTGGCCATATTGAAAATGAAAATACACTAAAACCAAGGAAAAATAAAGTGAAAAAAAAAGTACATTAGTCTGTACTCAGAGTTCAACATATTTCCTCTCTAAAGGTGGATGACATTAAAAAAAAAAACATTTTTATCATCTTTCAAAAGAGAACTTAGAAATTACAGTATCTGAAAAATTAAACAGGAAAGACAAACCAAATTACTAGTTTGGGTGGGAATTATTTTAGTACAGGAACTGCTTAAGGCTCAAACAATTAGTTCTGAAACAATAAGTTACTGAAAATAAAACCAAGTAACAGAAAACAGAAAAATCACCTTATACTAAGCAAGGCATTATATATATATATATATATATATATATATATATATATATATATATATATATATATAACACAAATCATGTTTTGAAAAATCAGTTCAATCTGATAATTCCTAGTATGAAGGAGTTAAATAGGTTGGAACATCAGTCATACACTAATACAGTATTACTTTGAGAATAATCCCATTCTTTCTCTTTAAATGTCCACCCCCATTAATGGGACAGATAAATAGTTCAGTGGATACAGCACTGTGCCTAGAGTCAAGAAGAGTTCAAGTCTGACCTCAGATGCTTACTCTGTGACACTGGAGAAGTCACTTAACTTCTATCTGCCTTAATCCACTGAAGAAGAAAATGGCAAATTGCTATAGTATCTTTGCCAAGAATACTCTATGCATAGTATGCTATGAACAACCATCACCATTAAAAATGAATAGGTATTATCTGCATGTGAAATATCATCTTACTTATAATTACATATGCATTTTGGTAAATGTCACTCTTAAAAAACATAGATTGCATATGGAATGGAGTTAATAATTAATCTGACCCCAAAGGAAGGAAGCATACTGAAGATATAAAAGTTTTTCTGTTACACAGGACATATGTTTAAATTGTAAAAGGCTTAATAAGCCTTTCATGTACCACAAAATCCATCCCTGTCACAGCAGGACCTTACAGAATTGGGAGAGGCAGAAGAGCATGGGGAGGCAAGCAGGAAGTGTTCTCAAATTAGGGTGCATTTGTACCAAAATTCCATAAGATCCCCAAAATAACAATTTCATGAATAGGCCAGGGACAATCATAATCTCACTGAGTTATTTCAACATATAAAAACACTGAAAACTCATTCCCATTACAAAATCATATCTAATTAGTTATCAATTTGATTTTAATTTTCAAGATAACAAATAGCAAGAATAAGGAACACTTCTTTTTCTTTGCAATTACATTCCAGTTTTTCTTGTCTTCTCTGTGAATGGTCATATAAAGAAGTAGATAAAAATGTCAGTGCTCAGGATCCAATCAGATAATTCAAGAAAATCTTATTGCTGAAAAATCTCCCTTCCTTTAAAAAAGTGACTTAAATTTATTTAATTAAGCATTTTTTGTTTTGTTTTGTTTTACTGTTGCCAGATCAAATTGTCTTGGAAAACTTACTGTTAAATTTTCAGTGGGAATACACTTTGAAAAATAGCAAATGCTACAAATCAGGGCCTTTGTAAGTCCTGAGATTATATTTTTCCACTAAATCTGCCTATAACACACATCATCTTTGCTAAACCCCTTTTGGGTTACAGCCTGCTGCAGCATTCTGCTTCAAAATGTCTTTCCTCTCACCCTTCCCCCACGCTACATAGTGTCTCTTCTCTCTTTCCTCCCCCATGCCTCATGATGTCTTTCTTCTTCTTATAGCTAACTCTTTCAGGATGTTAAACTCCTCTAGCCTGTCAGTTAAGGGCATACTCCCACTTCATGATGTATTCCTTTTCTCCTTGTTAATTGTGAGTTCCACTAGGGAACTTGTCTTTTCCATTTTCAATTGTTAAAACCCCTTTCCTTGTTAACTGTATTCTCTTTCAACTCTATTTCATATTTACCATTCCTGGTGTCCACTGTATCTCTTCATTTTGTCTGTAACCTCTTCTAAATAAACCTAGCTTTTGCCAAAGAGAATGGCCATTGTGAATTCTTGACCAAACCCCAACATTTGGTACCTACATCAATCTCCCTCGTTTGGTGCTGAACCCCAAACACATCATTTGGCTAGAAATTGCTCTCTTGAGTCACATCGCTTTTTATGGTTTACCCTTTGATGTGTACAAGTCCCTGAGAGTTTATCCCCAGAATTCTACTCCTGCTTGTACCCACCTTTAAGTATATGGCATAATAATTTTGTGTTACTAAGAATAGAAAAATTGCAGACAAGAAGTCTGCTACTGAAATTTGTGAAATTTGTGCTACTGAGCCAAGTTTGGTCCTTTTGCACTCCAAGAGGGAATGAGATACTGCAAAACCACCCCATTCCTTATACCAATTCAATTACAGCTTGTCAATGGGGCAATTGAAATGGACTCTTTTAGGTCATAGAATTGTAAAATAAAGAAGGAAATTGATCCATTTTCCCTACTCATTTGAATTCCTTCTCAGTCTTATGTCTCTTCAAATGAGGAATTATGTGATTATCCCGAATCCTCATTAAAGGGGGAGGAGGGAAATAGACACAATGAACTTAGGTATCTAAGAGGATATTTATTATAGCCAACTAGAGATGGAAGTAGAATACTGCAATTGCAGGTCTATGAATCTTGGTATGGACTGGGTTGATGGCACAGCAACTTCATACATTGTGGAGTGTGACATGTTTAAAGATGACTTCCCAGTTTTCCCTTTTTTTGTGTAAGAGTTCCACAGGTGACTTCTGTGACAGAGATGCCCCGCCTTGTGGAGAAGTTTCAGAATGTTGATTGGTAGAACAAAGTGTTATATTCCTTTATTTATTCCAGATCAATTAACAATGGGGATGTAGAAGGTCTCATCCATGATGTCAAGTGTTAGGGAGCAATCGAGGCTGAGATAGATACTTATCTATAAAGTTATTATTGGCCAAAGAAAAGAACACCTTTATGGCTCATTTTTGAAATAAAAGAAAAAGCTACACGTAATTAACCATTATTGGATATTTGCCAGTTATCTGGAAAGTACCCGGAGAGTGATCTTGGTTTCTCTTCTTCAAATGAGCAAAAAAAATGTGTCATGGAGATGTTTATAGGTTTTCCTCACCCTTTTGGGATTCTGCATGTGGAATGCTAATTCTGATCTCATAATAGAAGGGAGAAAACCTTTTAATACACAAAAATCCTAACAGGATTGCATTTATTAAGCTATGTAAAATGCACATATGCATACACACATATTTTATGTGAGCATTTGCATTCTTTACTGAGGAAGGACAATATTCTATGAATAAAAATAATATTCTTATACACTTCATAAAAAGGGTTAAGAGAAACTACATACATATATTAAACACTGAGGAAAGTGTTGCTAAGCCTCCTTTTCTTGTCACTTTGTTCATGATTATCCTCAAAACTCTTGACCTTTGTTTCTTCTGTTTAATTTTATTACTCCCCTTTCCCTTGGATCTGTAAAATAAGCCTTTGGTAGTCTGATAATTATGATAGCATATAAGTCTAGGCATCATCATAATTTTTATTATTTATTATATTTGTCTAATTTGCAAGCTAACATGGGCATGGGAAGATAGTTTGGGGCTGGGTCTTTCCAATGTACCACATTATCCTTCACAAATATTTATTGTAACATGTGATAATGTAATATAATAGTTGTAATTATATGAACACACAATTATTACTAACTATAATAAATGATATTTAAATATAACTACTGTTGCAGGTTATTAAACAAAATATTAGCAAAAAAAATCATGTTAAAAAGATCATACACCATAAACAGATTTTATTTATACCAGAAAAGCAGACTTGGTTCAATGTTAGGAAAATTATAAACTTAATAGATTATATGAATAATAAAAAATTTTAAACTATGAGGATATCTGTAATAGATACAAAAAAAAAAGCTTTAGAACAATATCTTCAATATATTCTGATGGAAGTGGATATCAACATAAAGAAGATACAACTCACTTCCAGTTGATCAATGATGGACAGAAACAACTACACCCAGAGAAGGAACACTGGGAAGTGAATGTAAATTGTTAGCACTACTGTCTATCTACCCAGGTTACTTGTACCTTCGGAATCCAATTGTTAACATGCAACAAGAAAATGGGATTTACACACATATATTGTATCTAGGTTATACTGTAACACATGTAAAATGTATGGGATTGCCTGTCATCTAGGGGAGGGAGTAGAGGGAGGGAGGGGAAAACTTGGAAAAGTGAATACAAGGGATAATGTTGTAAAAAAAAATTACCCATGCATATATACTGTCAAAAAAAATCTTATAATTATAAAATTAATTAAAAATTTTTTTAAAAGAACAATATCTTTAAAAAAATTAAATGACACAGGAATAAGCAGATTTTTTATTAACATAATAAATAATATCTAAAGCCAAGAGCCAGTATTATATAAAAGGTGTCCCAAAAGTCGTAATGAAATTTTAAGCTATGACTTAACTTGGATAATGAAAAATTCCTAGAGATCTTTCCACTAAACCTGGAGATAGTTAAGATGTCCATTATCACCATTATTATTTGATATAGAAATGTTTACAATAGCAATTTTTTAAAAGTAAAGACAGGCATAAGACAAAGAGGAAATAAAATTATCGGGGGTTTTTTGTAGAAGATATTATGGTTTACTTAGAAAATTCCATAAATTCAACTAAAATTAATTGAAATAAAGTCCAGCTTCTGAATATTAGGAGGTAGAAGGTAAATCTACACAAATTTTCACCCTTTATATAAATATTACCATTAAATGCAACAGCAGTTAGATATAGAATGAAAAATTCGATTCAAATCTATTACAGAAAATATAAAATATTTGGAAGTCCGTCTGTAAAAACAGATTTAACAACCATTTGAATACAATTACAAAATGATCTTCACTGGTTTCTTAAAGGAATAATTATAATTATATGAATACACAATTATTAATAGCTATAATAAATGTTCAAATATGATAAACAGAAACATGTTATATATGCTTTTTACATATACCTATTTATGATCTTATGTATATATATATACATATACACACATATATACACAAATATACACATATACACATACACACATGTAGGCAGCTAGGTAGCATCATAATGCATATGCAAAGGGGGAGTAGGTTCAATAGGTAAGAATAACCTGAAATCGCCTGGTTTCTTAAAGGAAAAGGTTTTATTATCTTATAAAGCAGCACTGACCGAGCAACATCAGGGGATTGATTGGTCTGGGCGGGAGGCCTCTAGGGCAAGTATTTTATAGGGAAAGATAGGAGGGCTGGGGAGAAAGATGTTTACATTTTGCTCATTAGGCCCTCCCCAGAGACATGTTTATTTCTCAATCATTGGTTAAATTCTGAGAAAAAACAAGGAGCAGAAACATGTGGGTCACAAGCTTCCCTGCAACATGTCTACCGGGACACGAGTGTTTAGCACCTGGGTTGGGGGTTAACCACATCCTGTTTACCACAAGTCAAGCCCCCTCCATCTGTCCGGGTGGGCAACAGCTTGTTTTCCTTCTCCTAACCACAAGCCCATTCCACACAAAGTGCCATAAAATTAGGAAAGCTCATCCTTCTGAGTTCAAATCTGGCCTCAGATGCTTTTTAGCTCTATGACCCTGGAAAAGTCCTTCAGTTTCCTAATCTGTAAAATGAGGGGGAAGAAAACGGCAAACCAGTCCAGTTTCTTTGTCAAGAAAACCCCCAAACTGGGTCAGTCAGCCACTACTCAAACAAATGAACAACAAAAAGCAAAATGCGGAGACAGCAGACAAGAAAGCAATCGAGTGGCGTGCTAGGAACGGAGGGTCGTTCCTCGGCGCCTGCGCAGTGGCCCCGCAACGGTGGGCGGAGCCCAGCTCTGCACGTGGGGCTTGGTAGTTGGAAGGTCCTTGTCATGTTCCCTCTGTGGGTGGGAAAATCAACAAGCCTCCCCTCTTTTTCTTCGCCTCCTTCCACGTGGATTAAGCTTTTCTAGCTCGATTTAGTGCAGAAAAGAGATTTGTCCAAGGCACTGGTTTTAAATGCAATCGCCACTAAGGTGGCTCGGCAAGATGCCGGAGACATCAGGTGGGAAAGCTGCCAGGCAGCGTTCCGGGGATAGCGCGTCCTCCCTTTACGCCTGCGCAGTGAGGCCGCAGCGGTGGGCGGAGCCCAGCCTTCCTCGGGGGCTTCCATGGCTGCTGGGAGTTCAGTTGTCCTGGGCTCCCGCCTTCGCCCTACGGTGCCAGGGCTCGGCCTTGAAGTTCCCTAGATCGCCCCTCCGCCAGGTGAAGTGCTCGAGAAGATGCTTCTGAAGCGCGCCGCCCTTGTTGCGGCGCTACTTCTGTGGCCTCTGACCTCTGCCCAGGCACGCCCCATCGAGCCATTGGCTAGGAAAGTCCGGGAGCTTAGAGCTTCCATAAATCCCTCCCTTCACCGGCAGCTGGCCCCGCCCCCTCAGTAGCCACACCCCTTCCCTAAAGTCCGCCTTATTATGTGGCCCTTCTTTTTCTCTTTCCTGCTTTTTGTTTTACCTGATTCCCCACCCAGCCTCGTTCCTTGTCTGGCGACACCCTCTGAGATCGTTTTTATCTCTCCCCCTCCCAGGTACTTTGCACTTGTACCAACCCTTCCATTGGAGGGAAATCTCCTTTTCCCCGTCCTCCTCCAGTCTCAACCAGCCCTTTCCCTCCCGGGGCGCCCGGGACGTAGTTTCGCGGCCTCGCATCCCCTAAAACCAGTGCAGGTGAAAGGAAGGAGCAGAAGCAGCTGTGACTAAAGTGCAGCTGGTCTTTGGGATTCTTCTAAGAAATGTACCCAACTTCCGTCACTTCGAAATGCGCGCTGACACTTCTGCCTTCCCTCCCCCTGAGAGCTGGATCAGACTGTCCTTTGTGCTTTATAATTCCTAAATTCTATAGGGCTAATTGCTACCATGTTAGTAGGGGGATGGGCGCTCACATTTTGCTCACTAAAAATTTCAATGAAGGCATGAACTCTTAGGAAAAGAAATCACAAGTAGAGAATTACTGGTTGATGTTTCTGTTTTATGTTTCTAGTACACTATTTAAAGTAATTTTTAAAAATACCAGTAAACGTGTATCCAGTCATCATAAATATTTGCAGTCGAAGTTGAGGTAAAACATTTGGCATAATGACTTTTAAAAGTTCTCACAACTGCAACTTATTTCTCAAACAAATTAATGTATTACAGCATAAAATTAATGAATATCTAAGAAAAATATAATACTCCTGTCTACTGCCATATATTCTAAATTCCTGTAGTATAGCCATGTAATGGGCAATAGCTAATTATTTGTTCATTACTATGTAATTGTTTCCCTAAAGCATTAATTTTATAGTACTCCAAGGCCTAAAAGATGATGTTAGAGAACCTTGTTATAGATGGGCAAGGCTTACTTTGTTTATACTTTACATAGGACAATTTCTGTCACGGGGGCAGACATTGAGAGATAGCTTATTTATGCACAACCTGTTTGAACAGTTAGCTAAGTGGTGCAGTTGACAGGAATCAGGAAGACTCATTCTCCTGAGTTCAAATCTGTGGGGGGCAAGTCATTTAATTCTTGTTGCCTTGGTTCCCTCCTCTATAAAATGAGCTGGAGAAGGAAATAGCAAGTAACTCCAGTATCTTTGCAAAGAAAACTCCAAATGGGTCGCAAAGAGTTGGACATGACTGAATAATAAGCTTTTTTAATCTTAATGCTTAGTAATAATAATATCGTGACTCATTATATAATTGTGATATATGAGAGGCTTTGGGGGTTTTGCTATGCTGAATCAAATGCTTTCTAAAAATCAATAAATAATACGGTAGGAGCTCATATTCTTATGTCTCATTCGGTTTTGTAGGCATGAATATAGTCTGCTATAGAAAATCACCTGTAAAAATCTACTTAATAGTGATTTCTGTTTGCATTAAAGTCACTTTCAAAGTGTACAGAGGTTATTCTTATGAAAATTTTATGGTGATTAGAAAGTAAATATTCAGATCAATAATTATTTGTGTCCTGTTTTGTTTTGTTTTTTTCTTTCACTTCAATATGAATTTTTTCTTGGCCGACTTCTTATGATTCTTCATTGAGCAAGAAGATCAAGTGTTTATTGACATTAATTCATTCATTTCTTCAACAAATATTCATCAATCAAATATACATACAGTTTAAAAAAAACCTAAAGGTAGTTGAAAAATTACTAATTGTTACATAAAAAATAAGTGGAAAATGGACTGGAATTTTTAAGTATTCAGTTTTATATATGAGGTTTTAAAAATCAAAGTCCTATTTAGTTACATGTCGTGGTTTGCTTTCACAAACATTTATAAGTATCTTCTGTAGGGGATTGCGAAGGTCTGGTCTAGCTCCTCTTGTCAGGATAAGCAAAAGTCCTTGCCCCACGTGTGGACGCCAAATGTAGCGAGCTGTCGTCTCCAGAAGCTGCCAGATCGCTCTCTGGGAAGAGATCTGCTGTGTCTACTCAAATCTCTCAGACAGATTCTTCTTCCTGTAGTGAACCGTTGTCTCCAGGCAGTTGCTGTTAACTCTTGTCCAAAGAAGTGACTTCCCTTCCTGCAGAGAGCCCCGTCAAGCCTGATGCAATTCAGAGTCTTTTTTTTTATCTCTGGGAGTCCTCTCTTTTATTCTCCCAGAGAATGGGCGTGGGATAATGCAAGGGCTTCTGGGAAGAACCACCTCAGCCAATGAGCCTGCTCCTTCCATCAAGTCAACCTGAGTTCTCACCTTGTAATTGTCCAACCTGAATTCTCACCTTGTCACTATCCAGACAACCCGAGTTCTCACTTAGTAATCCTAACAGGGGATCATGTTATAAGATGGAGGACTAAATATTTTTCTGGTCCCTTTGATCTTTCAAACTTTTTAAAAATAGAAACTATGTGCAGGGAATAATAATATATCTGGACTGGAAATAGAGCTCAGCGTCACATCCTGCCCTCCACTCCTCCCAGAAACTCAGAGACCCTAAGTATATAAATCAATCCCTTGGCACGTGTGTGGCAGCTCTCTGAACTACTGATGGTATGCCAGAGAACTGTGGAATAAAGAAAATGGGACATGAAACTGATGTAGGAAGTGATGTGGCACCAGCTGATGGGCTTTGGGAGAAGCACCAAATGTTGGGCTTCGGTCATGTGAAGGGATCACAATGGCCATTCTCGTTGGCAAAAGGTAGGTTTATTTAGGGGAAGAAGTTACAGGTAAAATGATGGAATACAACAACAGATACTGGGAATGATAAATATGAAATAGAGTTGGAAAGCATACGTAGGAAGACAAGTTCCTCAGTGGAACTCACAATGACCCAGTAGAAAGGGAGCAGCCCATGAAGCTGGGACATGTCCTTAGCTGGAGGCTAAATTCTGAAAGGAACTGAGCACCCCAAAGGAGTTAGTTAGCTGTAAGGAGGAGAAGTGGGGTTGGGAAGCACATGGCATGGGTAAGGGGAAATATACCACGAGCCACTGTGGGTAACAATCTGAAGTATGGCAGGTAGTAAGCAAGTAGATTTATAGGTAAATTTTCACCTCAGGGACATGACTGTGATTCTGATAGGACACGTCAAGGTGAGTCTGTCTACGGCCCTTTCAGAGGGTGGGCCGCAGGGGTCTGAAGTAATTTGGATTTATGACTGGATGACCTCCCTAGAGCGGGACCACAGAACTAAACTGCTGACAGACCCTTCTCCCTGCCTGCCCCGGAACAGTTCCACCAAATTCCAATTTCTCTGTGCCAACCACACCCACTATTTAGGACCTCATCGACACTGTGTGGGCTCAGTTTGGCACTCCACTAAACCTAAGGGACGGTACTCAGCATTCAACTGGAACCAGTTTTGTCCCCCTAAAAGTCATTTAAAGTAGAGACCAGGCTGGTGTACCATGAATTGCTTAGCATGGGAGGAAGCATGAGACACCTTGAAATTTGGCTTCCAAAGAAACCACCATCAGAAGGGGGTCAAAGTAAGAGAGCAACAGAGGAAATTTAAATTAAAAAAAAACAAAAAAACAAACAACCCAGGAAATTAGAAAGTGCCAAAGATCTCAGGAAGAAAACTCAGAAACAGAAACAGGTAAATCAACAGAGAAAACATTAACAGTAGAAAGAAATATGGTTTCCAGACCTATAAATTAGTTCAGGTATTTATGAATAAATATTGCAAAACAAAAGAAAATGATTCAGTACAAAAATAAGACACTGAATTTGAGGAGTACAGGGAACCATAGCCTCCTGTTCTTCAGTGGTTTAAAAAAGAAATGAGAATTCTAAGAGCAGAATTTATGGCCTGGAAAGTAAAAATATTGTGTGCAATAGAATGGAATTTGCAATGGCAAATCTCACCAAAGTAACGAAAGTGAGAAAAATAGACTAGGAGTGCAAATGCACAGAGGAAATCTGGAAGAGAGTATGTTCACTATGCAAGCAGAACATACTGATCTAGAAGCAGGGTATATAGACAAACTAAGGATCAGAAGTCTCCCAGAGAAACCAAACCCATAACACCATAACTTAGGGTAGCAAATTCTCTAAGCAAGAGAAACTTGTAAACATGATGAATGCTATTGTTTGTCCTTCATTTTAAAAGAGTACCAATTATATCAGTGATGATGTCTTGACTTGTGCCTGAACTGGATTTAAGTGAGACAAAGTCCAAAGCGTCACTCTCTTTTCCTGAGTCATTGAAGTCCAGTGTCAGGATGAAAACAAAGATGACTGGAAATGGCCCAGGAGGCAGTGGATAAATTGACATTTCTCATATCTGTCCAACCTTTAAGCTTTACAGAATGTCTGCTTTATCACCTTCAAAGCCACTGGAACAAATTGTTCACATCCACCCATTCCGCTGAGGGAAGTCCTCACATGGTTGGCATAGACATCCCCTTAACTCACCAACAGGTTTGAGACTTTTCAGTTACCCTAAACCAGATTTAATTTGCCTGCCAAGGCAGTATTACCAGGATGTGATCACAGCACAAGCTTCTTGGAACCACAGGTGATAGTTGAGTGAAAGTGGACACCAAAGGTAGATGAGCAGCCTGGAAAAAGGCTGAGGTGTTAGTCCTTTCTGACACTGCACACCCCATAGAGAACGAATTATTAATTGAAGGAATTCATAGATCACTTTCAGAACTTTATTTATTTATCATTAAAGCTTTTTATTTTCAAAACATATACATGAATAATTTTTCAATATTGATTCTTGCATAGCCTCGTGTTCCAAATTTTCCCCTCCTTCCCCCCACTCTCTCTCCTAGACGGCTAGCAATCCATATATGTAATACATGTTAAAATATATGTTAAATCCAATATATTCTACAATTTTCTTGCTGTACAAGAAAGATCAGATCAAAAAGAAAAGAAAATGAATAAGAAAACAAAATACAAGTGAACAACAACAAAAAGAATAAGAATGCTATGTTATGATCCACATTCAGTTCCCAAAGTCCTCTCTCTGGGTGTAGATGGCTCTCTTCATCATAAGATTATTGAAACTGGCCTCAATCATCTCATTGTTGGAAAAAGCCACATCTGTCAGAATTAATCCTTGTTGTTGCCATGTATAATGATCTCCTGGTTCTGCTCATTTCACTTAGCATCAGTTCATGTAAGTCCAATACACACACACACACACACACACACACACACATATATATATATATGTATATATATATATATATATATATATACACACATATTTATACAGTCATCTTGATGCACAAGAAAAATCAGATCTAGAAAAAAAAAAACCTGAGAAGGAAAACAAAATTCAGGCAAATATGAACAGAAAGCATGAAAATGCTGTGTTGTGATCCACACTCAGTTCCCACAGTCCTCTCCCTGGGCATAGATGGCTCTCTTCATCACTGAACAAGTGGAACTGGTTTGAATCATCTCATTGTTGAAAAGAGTCATGTCCATCAGAGTTGATCATGGTATAACCTTGTTGTTGTGTATATTATATAATGATCTCCTGGTTCTGCTCATTTCACTTAGCATCAGTTCATGCAAGTCTCTTCAGGCCTCTCTGAAATCATTTTCCTGGTCTTTTCTTACAGAACAATAATATTCCATAACATTCATATAACTTATTCAGCCATTCTCCAATTGATAGGCGTCCACTCAGTTTCCAGTTTCCAGCCACTACAAAGAGGGCTGCCACAAACATTCTTGCACATAGAAGTCCCTTTCCCTCCCTTAAGATCTCTTTGGGATTTAAGCCCAGTAGAGACACTGCTGGATCAAAGGGTATGCACAGTTTGATAACTTTTTGAACATAGTTCCAAACTGCTCTCCAGAATCTTTGGATCAGTTCACAACTCCACCAACAATGCATCAGTCTCCCAGTTTTCCTGCATCCCCTCCAACATTCATCATTATCTTTTCCTGTCATTCTAGACAATCTGACAGGTGTGTAGTGGTATCTCAGAGTTGTCTTAATTTGCATTTTCTCTGATCAATAGTGATTTGTAGCACCTTTTCATATGACTAGAAATAGTTTCAATTTCTTCATCTGAAAATTGTTCATATCCTTTGACCATTTATCAATTGGAGAATGGCTTGAATTCTTATAAATTTGAGTTAATTCTCTATATATTTTAGAAATGAGGCCTTTGTCAGATCCTTTGAATGTAAAAATATTTTCACAGTTTATTGCTTCCCTTCTAATCTTGTCTGCATTAGTTTTGTTTGTACAAAAACTTTATAACAAAAATTACCTATTTTGTGATCAGTAATGATCTCTAGTTCTCCTTTGGTCACAAATTCCTTCTTCCTCCACAAATCTGAGAGATAAACTATCCTATGTTCTTCTAATTTGTTTACAATATCATTCTTTATGTCTAGATCATGAACTCATTTTGACCTTGTCTTGGTGTACAATGTTAGATGTGGGTCAATGCCTAGTTTCTGCTCCACTAGTTTCCAATTTTCCTAGCAGTTTTTGTCAAATAATGAATTCTTATCCCAAAAGCTGGGGTCTTTGGGTTTGTGAAACACTAGATTACTATAGTCATTGATTATTTTGTTCTGTGAACCTAATTTATCCCAGTGATCAACTACTCATTTCTTAGCCAATATCAAATGGTTTTGATGACTTCTGCTTTATAATATTGTTATATGTCTGGGACAGCTAGGCCACCTTCATTTGCATTTTTTTTCATGAATTCCCATGAAATCCTTGATCCTTTGTTCTTCCAGATGAACTTTGTTATTATTTTTTCTAGATCTGTAAAAGAATTTCTTGGGAGTTTGTTATAGCACTAAATAAATAGCTTAGTTTAGTGAGTATTGTCACCTTTATTATATTCGCTCAATCAAGAGCACTTGATATTTTCTCAATTGTTTAGATCTGACTTTATTTGCTTCACTTAATTCTTAGTTCATTTAATTCTTAGGCCTTTCCATTACTTGATAGAATGATTCTGTAGGACCAGAGACAGACAAATGTCTGTCCCAACCAAATGCCCCAGTCTTTAAAAAAAGGTGCATTATTTCCTAAAGATGGTAGGTTCTTCAGACTATAAGTAAATACACAAAGTGTTCAGATTGTGGACTATTCAAATTATAGTTGTGAACATTTTGATAATGAAGTGATAATTACTGAGCTCTATCATGAGTCCATCATGAATAAGTCATACAAGATCTAGCTTGTGTCCTATTAATGTTTTTTAGCAAAGTAATTGGACTGACAGGTCAGGGCAATGTTACATTCTGTATATATCTGGATTTCAACAAAGCATTTCGTGAAATCTTTCTTAATGTCCTTGTGGGCAAGTTGGAGAGATGTAAGCTCAGATAATAGCAGAATTAGTTGGATTTGAAACCTGTTAAATGATTGGACATTTGTGTTTCAATTTCAACCTGGAGGGAAATTATGGTTGAACATCTTAGAGTTTTATCCTAAGGTACATTTGGCGTAACATTTTTATCATTGACTTTGATGAAGTCCTCTAAATGGCACAAATATTAAATTAATGTGTGACATGAAGTTGGAAGGAATATCAAATATGGGCAACAAAATTGGGGCAAAAAATTTCTATAGACTAAATAAGAGATTAAAAAAGGTGAAAATAAATATAAATGTAAAGATCAAAATTTTGGTTCAGAAATCCAACTATATAAATATAAGAAACTGGCTAGACAAAAATTTGTATGAAAAAGAAGTTTAATTGGGTTGCAATTTCAGTGAATCAACAGTTTGACATGGCTATAAAAATCATACTAATTAGGCTGAAGTTTTAGAAAATATAGTTTCTAGATTAAGGGAAGGGAATCTTGAAGTATTTTTCTCTAGTCAAACTACATGAATATGATATAGATTTTTTTTCTCCTTGTCACTATTGGCAAACTAGAGAATATCCTTAGGAGTTTAAACAATATGAATAAATGAAAAAGCATTTATTAAGCATGACATGCCATGTACCAGGTACTTGATTATCAAGACATTAGAAGTCATGTCTTAATTAGGAGATTTGAAGGAATGGGATAGGTTTATTTAACTTGGAAAATAGAAGATATAAGAGGAGATATGATCACTGTCTTTAAATATTTGAAAGACTGTCACCATGTGGAAGAAGCATTAGATTTGGTTCAACTCAATCCAAGAAGGTAGAACTAGGAACAACAGATAGAAGTTGTAAAAAGTCAGATTTCCCCTCAATATAACATGACGCTTCCTACTTAATTATTCCAAAAATGTGATGGGTTCCATTTGGTGATTTGAATTATCTATTCTTGGAGGTTCTCAAATGGAGAAAGGATGACCACTTATTGGAAATATTGAATAGGAAATATACATATTTAGGTATGAGTTGCATTAAATGATATCTGAGCTGTTTCCAAGCTCTGAGATGAATGCTACCAGATACTTTTCTGTTTTATTATACCTTTAGTCTGCTACTAAATGTAGTAGTGCCCAATGAGGCTATTAAGGTGAATGGACCTTTTACTACAAACCTCACAGACTGCCATATTATATTTATTAGTTTTCAGTCAGAATAGCATAGTGATGCCCACAGAGCATACCTAGTTGTGTAGAGCTTAATTTACCCTTTTATTAATTACCCCCCTCATTGTTTCTGACTTCCCAACTGAATTGTTTTAGTGGGTGGTTTGTTTTGTTTTTTTCTTTCTCTATGGCAGTGCCTATTCTGCTGGCTTGTTCTACAATTTTGTCATAGCATTTGTTAAATGAGGGGATTAAACTAAGTGATCTCTAGGGTTTCTTCTTTTTGTAAAATTTTATGATTCTGTGATTCACTTATGTCTCATTGACTCATGTTTAATTGATGCTCTTTCTGCTATTTACCATATTGTCCTTTTCTATATATTTATTTTTTCATATCAGTTCTACTTTTCCCTCACTTTTCTCTTCCCTATATATCCCCCTTGTTCCCCACCCTCCATATATGGACATTAGTAGAATTTAACTTTTACAACCATTGAAGACCTGAGAGCATGCCTTGATCTTGATGGGTGGTCAAATGATGAGTCACTTCATTTTTCTATCTGGGAACATGTGATTATCTATGCTCTTCTGGGCTATTTTGCTGAGTATGCTCACAAGCTTTTTTGGTCACTTGTTAATTCAAAAATTCTAATTCTAACTATTTTGGAAGGTTGAAGGTATTGATTTACGCAACATCCAGGGACACTCCAACTTTAGGTTCCAATCTTAGAGGACACCTAAGAAGGTCATTTTCTCTACTTTATTTTGCCTTCACTCAGAGTTTACTGAAAAATCTCTGAACATTACTTATATGTACTATACCTTCTAGGTATGGTAGGAGTAAAATCTCTGAAGAGATTTCCAAGCTCGTTCTCTCTGATGGTTGTCTGGTGGATCACCATGGGCAGTTCAGGCAAGAAAACTTTATTCAGTTAAATCAGCTCAGTCTTCTCAAGGCCTACTCCTGTTCAATAGCTTTTGCTTGCCTACAGCTAGTAAATCTCTTTTTGTTGTCTGATAGATGACCTACGGGTATTTTATTTTGTCCTAATATAAAACCTGAACAACCAGGGCTGAGTCAGATTCAGCCTAAAATATCAGTTTTCCATAAATGTGATTGTTAGGGTCCCCAGTTTCCATATATGTGCTGAGGGTTACAAAAAAAAAATAGAAAATGCAGAAGATGCAAAGGACATGAAGAAGCTTAAACATAGACAAAGATACTGGCACTCACAATGAACCACAGTTTCTCTCTTTCTGGTGGCTATCACTTTTCCAAAGGATCCTGGAATCCTTCTGCCCCAGTTTTACTTTACGGTTTACAAAGAAATTGGGGTTGTCACTGAGACATCCTGATAGGCTGATGGACCCCCTAGTCTCACAGAATTCTATAGTCTCCCTCCTTGACTTATACTACCACTATGTGATTTGAAGCCCCACTGGAGGAGAAACACATTTTGTAGCTACTGCTAGGAAATCCCCTTCCCTTTAAATTTACACCACCCTATGTAAATCAAGTTCTTTTGCTTTCCTATGTCATAACTATAGTCCTTTTTGGATTTCTCCAGTTGCAAGAAGTATGCGATTTTTTTTTTTCTCTCATGAGGAATACTGTTTAGGAAATTTATCTTTCCTGGCCATAAATCCAAATTTCAGTTTCCCAAAAATAGTGATGTCCAAAAAAATCCTCCATTTCTAACTAGGAGATAGGGGTTCAGGAAGGATTTTATCCATGAAATTGCTTTTCAGGTGACAGGTGTGCTTCTCTATCATGTCTTATCACTACTCTGGCTCCTATCATCTCTTAGATTGGGAAAACCAGGCCTCTGACATTAGAAGGAAAAAATAATGATCTCAATTTGTATATCCATTTGGAATATCAGAAAAATGATAACGTAACTGTCAAGAGTTGATGGTTATAAGACCTGGCTGCTATGGATACAAGGCAGGAGTGGTCAAGATTCTGTTGTATCCTATATTCAGTTTCCAGCTATCAGTTGGCAGGAAGATTTGGGGAGCTATTTGACAAGTGTTAAGTAATTTTGGATTTCTGATTAAGAGATTAGGGTTTTCTAGGAATTCATCAAACCCAATGAGTAAAGGAGTAACTAAGAGCAAATTTTTGCAACTCTTAAGTAATATTTTATTTTGTTCACTATATTGTCTTTTATCCAATTCAACAAATGTTTATTAAGCCCTCGTATATATGAGGCAATTATATTAAGCAATAGTAATAGACCAATCATTATGGCAAAACCTCTATTCTCAAGAAATTTAGAATCTAATGGATTGGCCTTTGTTCAGGTATTTCCTTATACACTTTGGAGATGAGATTTCTGTGAATTTTTGTATAAGCAGTAATATCAGCATTCACAAAGAAGATAATTGTTCAATGAGGAGATTTTTATAAAATGTTTGGATAATTTATTGATTGAAATTCGTTAAATTTGTAAATAATGGCAAATGATTATTTGTTTGGAAGATAACTTAATGACAGCAAAGACTAAGACTAAACTATAAAATTAGCCTTTTATTTCCTATTTGCTTATGTGCTTTTGTGGGGGTGGGGAAGGTTATGATATATTTCAATATAATGGCTAAAAAGTTTTTCAGTCTCTAAATTTGAAGTATCACCTTTGTAATTCCATCAGCCTCCTCTTTGATGGATTTTAAGAACCCCAAAGCTTCCTAGTGCCTAGCAATCTATCACATATTGATGATTTTTCCATCCTTGTGTTAATTATTACAATACGCTAAACAGACAGAGCATAGTAATATGAAATCCATCAGGTTTATTGGTTGTTATTTTTAGCTGGAATGGTACAAAATGAATCAGATCAATTATGTGACACTCCAAAATAGATTTTAAAAATACTCACAATAACTTAACTGGCCATGCTGTAAACAAGTTACTTTAGTTTTGTTGATGTCATCTAAGTCTCTGTAATTTATCTTTTTAATGATCAACTCGGTTTTGAAATGAATTATCACCAACTTATCTTTCATTCTGTACTTAACAACTTCAACTGTCTTTTTTAATCCTTGTATCTCACTCGAAATAGGTGATTTTTTTGAAGATTTAACAATGATAAAATCTTAAGAGTAAAATTGTCAAATTACCAAGTACCAAACTTGAGAATTTGATTGCTTTATTTCATTCATCTGGGAACATATAGGATGTGGGCACATATAGGATGTTTATTTATCAATTACCAATTTAATTTCATATTTAGTAGTCTATAGGTATGTAATATAAAACAAATCTTAATATTTATGGAGTCAATTTCTTCCTATCTTTAGGATTTTGAAATATCTTTCCTTTGTTAGGTTAAAATAATTCTTAAACTTATGGAGCAAAAACTCCATAAATTTTCCTCCCATTAATTAAGAATTTATGATCATTTGGAGAGAGATTGAAATTTAGCCTTGTTTTATGTAAGGTACAAATTAAAGCAATAGAATGTTAGAATAGGAAAGAGTCCCTTTCCATCCAATCTCCCACTCATTTGCAGAATCTCTTCTGTGGCATCCTAGATCGATGGTTATATGAATACTTGGATATATTTAGGGATGGGAAGTCTTCCATTTTATTGTAGGGCAACTCTAATTATTAGTTTTCTTTATAATGAATTGAATTATGCTTCAATATAATTGCATATCATTGTTCCCTAATTTTACCTTCTGGGACTGTATAGAATGAATCAACTCACTCTTCCACATGTCAGTATAGTATTTCAAATATTAAAAGACAATCATTATATTCCCTTAAGCTTCTTTATCTCTATTACAGTCATTTTTCATTACAAATATATAGAAATGGAAAGGATTTTAGATATATCTAGTTTAATCTTTTCATTTTACAAATGAATAAATCCAGGAAAATTGAATGACTACCTAAAATCACACATCTAATTAGTAGAGGAGAGGGAATTCAAATCCAGACCTGTTATGGAACTCCATCCTCTTTCCATTGATCTTTACTGTCTTATTTATTGAAAATGCTCAAACTGATCTATGATTTCACCTGCCTATTATGACTCATCCATGTCTGTCGATTCTGTTCTATTCTTGTACATATCCTCCTATAAATTTGCCACAGGGAGTCTACCCATTAGACTGGAGTGGGGGAAGGAACCTTTTTTGCTTGGTCCTGAAATCTCAAGGATACTAGCAGAACAAAAAGACTGTCCATTGGGATTTCCCACATGTGACTGCTGCATCTTTTTTGATTATCTATTTCCTCTGATGTCTCATCGTAGCATGGAGATATCCTGAGTTCTCAAAGACTCTGGTATTAGAATATAGAATCTTGAGGTATTTGCCAGGCTGGAAATACTGGGAGTATGAGCCTAGTTAACTGATTGATTTTCTTTCTGAGAACTAATATATTTGAGTACTGTGCAAAAAAGCTGGTAAGGCTAGCTGGTGACTTGGGGATAAAGACTTTGATTTTGTAAACTGACAAATATAAACGCAATCTTTTGGCACAAGCCAATTATTCCTGCTACTGGGGGAGGCTGAGGCTGGTAGATGTTTTGAACTTAGGAGTTCTGAGCTTCACCTGAACTAAAGTCAACTGAATAGCTGCTCTAAGTCTGATGACTTATTTGTGAGCCCCTGGGATGATCACCAGGCTTCCTTGAGAAAGGGAAACCAGTCTAGAGTGGAAGTAGAGATGGTCAAATTTTCTTGTCCATCAGCACTGGAATTGAGCTATGAGTGATGTTAGATTTTCAGCTTGGGTGAAAAAAAAAGAAAGAAAAGTAAAAATCAGTTGTCTTATTTGTTAATATAAAATAGTTATAGGGAAATTGTTTTTGTTGTGGTGGTTGTTTTAAAATTTTATTTATTTAAAACTTAAATACAAAATAGAAAAAAAAATACTGCCGTAGCACAGTAGGACATAAGAAAAAATTTAAAATATAAATCAATAAATTTCCGTTTCAGAAAGCTTATAAAAATGACATTGTGTTCAGAACTGTCCATCTTTTCTTTGTTTCTTGTACATTATCTTTTGTTCTCTGCTGTGCATTTTTTCCTTTATTTTTTTCTCCCTTCCTGCCCCTCCCAAGAAGGTTATATTTAAACATGGATATATTTATATCTATATCTATATCTATATCTATATCTATATCTATATCTATATCTCTATATAAATAGACACATACATATAGATATAGAGACACATAGATATCTCTAATCACACACACATATACATATACATTTATATGAATCTATGTAAGACTGTAAGACTATTTGTTCTTTGTTTCTGTAAAAGTAGATAACCTCTTCCCAAACCAAGCCTTTCCATGTTTTTCTAAATCCACCAGCTCATTATTTCTTGTACCACAGCAATATTCTAGCCTTATATTGTTTAGTTATTTTAAATAGTCTAAAATAATAAGGATTAATATGACGGACATATAATATAGTTTCCCTATATTTGTCTTTTGATTGAATCTATTTTAGCTTTAACTTTATCTGAGATTAATGATTAATACCCCTGATTTTTTAATCTAATAAATTCTACTTCTTATCTTTATTATTATTTTTGTGTGTATCTCTTATTTCCTATCCCTCCTGACTATTCTGTTTACTTTTACCTGCTATCTTGTTTTCCTATTATTTAACCTATTCTCCTTCCCAAAAGATCTTTCCCTTATACTCTCCCTCCATCCTTTTACCCTGTCCTCTTGTTTCTATCCGAATGTAAAAGTTTTTATAGACTTCCAGATATACATGCTGTTCCCTCTTTATCTCAGTCCTATTGATTTATACTCCCTTCTATACTTCCCTCACCTTCTTATTTCTTTATAAATTTAGGAGATTTTTATTCCCTTCTAAATGTATGTTGTTCTCTCTTTAACTCAGATCTAAATAGATTTCTTTTAAAAAAAATCCCTCCTTTATCTTTCCGCCCTTCCTTATCCCCTTAGCCTCTTATTTATTTTGGAATTTAGAAGACTTTTATACACATACACACACACACTTATATAATACTATGTTACATATATAATTTTTACACACACACATACACACATATATATTATATAGTTATATATGGCATTGTTAAGATAACTTTCTTTCTGAAAATAGCTTTATGCATTTTAGAAACATTTGTTAGGTACAATTGATTTGATAATTATAGATCTTGTCTATTAAGTCAGGTCTTCCAGGATGTTTCCAAGTAATATTTTGATATTCTAATTCATTGTATTTTCCACCTTCAGGAAATTAGGGTCTTCAAGAGTTTATTGCAGAATCACATGGAGCACATTAAGAAAAATATATTTCCTAGATTTCTGGTCAAATGTAGGGAATTTGAGATAGATGAACCTTTTCCCCCCTCTTTAGTCTGCAGAAGCTAGTTTTAGGATCCATTAGTACCTCTCAACATCATCAACACAACAGCATCAGTAATCATGACAAAGTTGTGCCACCAACAATTACATGAGAAACATATTCAGAAACAGTTGCCATCTTTCCTTCCTATTTGGGCTCCCAAAAAGTATATTTGTGCTGCTTTTTTATACAGAACATAGATTGAAAATAGTGGTGATGTGACAAGACAAGCTAGGATAGAAAAAATAAGATCCTTTATCTATATCAATTCTTAAAGTAGTGCTTTTCTACTTGTTAAATTTTTGATGGCTTTAATCTCCTTGGAAGATTCCCAAGAGAGAAAAATGTGTTTTAGTGATAATCTAGACTATTCCTGAGGGGCCTTTGGGACTAAAGATACATCACAGAAATTCTAAAACAAGTGTTCTTAAGCATTTTATATGTCCGTTTGGTGAAATTTATATACTTCTCAGAATAATATTTTTAAATGCATAAAAGAAAATATGTAGAATTACAAAGAAAACCAATTATATTGAAATAGTTATTACTTTTTAAAAACTAAATACAAAATAAGAAAAAACAAAATAGAAAAAGGACAGAAAATGAAAATAAAAAACTAAAACAAAATAAAACATTGTCATCTATCCAACAGAACATAAGGGAGGATTCAAAATACATAATAAATTTCCATTTCAAGAAAGCATATTTAGTAATAGAAGAGATTGTACTCATGTCCATCGTTGCTTTCTTGTAGGTTTTTTTTTTCTCTGCTGTACAGTTTTTATTCTATTCTTTTTTTCCCCTTTCATCCCCCTTACCTACCCCAAGCAGATTAGTTTTGAGCATATGTTAAGCATGCATGTATATTCACACCCACATATACACCCACATAATACATATATAATCTATATACACACATATTTACCTACATGCATTCATAAATATGCATCTAAAACAATATTAATATGGCTGATATAATGTAGATTTCTCTCTTGATTAAATCTTTTAAGTTTGACTTTGAGATCAATAATTACTAGCCTTACTTTTTTTCCTAATAATTTCTACTCCTGATCCATGTCATTGTATTTGTATGTATATATATATATATATATATATATATATATATATATATATATATATATATATCTTATTTCCTATTCATGCTCTCTTCTACTTTAATTCTACTCCTTAACTTGTCTTGCTGTTACTTAAGTTCCCTCCACCAATGGATCTTTCCCTTATCTTCTCCTTCACCTTTCTCTCCTTTTTTATCTCACTCCCATTAATCTAAATACCCTTCTGTACCCCACCTTATCTTATGCCATTCTTTCACTGTTCTTTATCTCTCACCTATAAATCTATACACTTTGTCCCAATGCATAAATCCACATCCTTCTATATTCCACCTTATCCTATTCCCTCCCCCACTTATTTCTCTATAGATTTTGGAGAGTGTTATACTCTTCATGGTATATATGTGTATGTGTATGTATGTATGTGTATATATGTGTATGTGTATGTATGTATGTGTATATATGTGTATGTATATATATATATATATATATATATGTATGTATTGTTCCTATTTAACCCATTCCTCATGTGAGTAGGTTTTCAGAAGAGTTATCTTTTTTTTTTGTTTAAAAATTTCAAGTCAATACTAGAAGGATAAAGCTATAAAAATATCTTGAAGAATCAAATGATGTAGTACATTGTTTTTAAATTTGTAAGATAAAGAAATTTGAGATAGCAAGATGCACAGTTTTATTTCAAAGTAAAATTGCTTCCTGATCAATCCCTATTTTATTTAGGTAACATTTGATTTAAATGAACGGTAGGGACAGCCTTTATTGCTAGAACTTGGAACAAAACCATTACAGTATAGGAAGATGGGAAGGGGAGGATGTAGCCAAAGGAAAGATGTCACAAAAAGGCAATGTAACAGTCTGCGGGGTGTTTGTGGAATAGTTACTGCCAGCCAGCTCAAATCTTGATTGTGTTGCCTTAGCAAGAGTGAGGGGGAGGTCATAATGTTAATATTGTAAGCACCTCAGATTCCTTTTTTTTTTTTAGCACCATCTGGCATTTTGATTTTCTTCTCCTGCCACCCTGAGTCACTACACAGCTCAAGTCACTTGGGTGACGCAAAAGCTTGGGACCACAGCTTCAGTGGCGATGGTTCTGACAGGAGCAGAGATAAACAGTAGGCCTAAAACAATAGATTGTTGAGCAGACTATAATCTAGAGACAGAAAACTATTTATAAGATTCATTGAAACATTAATTGTTTGCAGGTTTCCAGATTTGCTTATGTAGAGTTGCCAGGATTTAGAGTCTTTTTAAAAGAAAAAACAAAATCCCCTCTCTGAAATTCAAACTAATAAACATTTATTAATCCTTTACAATGTGCAAGGTGTGGTAGTTGGGAGTAGGGCTACAAAGGCAATTTTGAAATACTCTCTGACCTCAAAAAGCTGCTGTTGTGCTGGGGGAGTACATAAAACAAGTAAATCCAAAACATATACCAAATTTTATAACATAATTTCAGAAGTGGGAGAGTACCAACAACTCATGGGGGATGGAAATCAGGAAATTGTTGTTTATGTATCAATCAATTAATAAGCAGTTATAAATACAAAGATAAATATGAAAGCCTTTGTCTTCTGATATTAAATCATATTCAGATTCAATTTTTTCTGTCATAATACCTTAGTCTTCCCAGCCCAGTTATTTTCATAAACACTATCTCATTTCATTCTGATAGTAACATTAGTAAGTAGATAGGGCAGATGGAATTATCCCTGTATTTCTAATGATGGATCCAAAGCCTAGAAAACAAGTGACTTATTTGCTCAGTGTCATTCTCCTGGCAAATTATACTCCCAATAGTCTCTGGCCATCACTTCTCCCTCCTCTTCACTGAAGACTGTTAGTTGAACCACTCTGGACTCTGATAGATCAGCTTTTGCTTTATTTTTTTTGGGATCCAGACCTCATTCTTACTTTCTAGCTATTTGCAAACCATACCTCCTGCCTTCCAGCCATCATTTCTACATTTCCCCCTCTTTTTCTAGCTCCTTTTTATGTCTTGTCCCATTAGACTGACTATAAGGACAAGTCTGGATGGCCTGCCTTGAGTGTATTTATACCCCTAGTGCTTAGCCATGACAGGCACATAGTAAGTGCTTAGCAAATGCTTACTCTATCTATACATCCATCCATCATTTCTCTCTATTTAAGAAAATTGAACTAGATGGAAGTATAATAAATAAAAAATGGTTTTAAAATTAAAACAAATTACCAGAAAATGCATTGTTCTTTGTTGATGATGTAGTAGGTTGTGTGAAATGTTACTTTTATAACTTAAATAATTAAGTATCAATTAGAATAACTAATTTCTCATCCTAAAATTACAAGAAATTACAAGTTAATATGTTTTATCAATTAATCAGCAAATATTTGTTAAAGCCTATTCTGTACATGGTTATGTTGGGCATTTGGAAAGATGTAAAGAACCTGGGAGTACTTGCTCTCAGGGGATTTATAGTCTACTTGGAAGTACAAGGTGTTAATCCATCAACATTTTAAATTACATTTTAAATATAGATAGGGACTGGAGCTGTGATTTCACTGGCCTAGGTTACTCCCAGGTAAGGTTAGTGCTTTCAGCTTATAGTTTATGAGTTGCCTAGAGTACTGAGAGTTAAATGACTTAGTTTTTGTCAGAGATCTTCTTGACTTTAAAGCTAACTTTATTATCCTGCCTCTCTAACAAGGAAAATAATAATTCACAGCAATGGCATCAAATGCTACATAAGTGGTCAAGAAGCTTGAGGACTGAAAAAAGACCATCAGTTAGGAGATCATTGATAATCTCAAAGAGCAGTTCTAATTGATTGATGATATTTGAAGCCAGATTTAAATAGGTTGAAAAGTGAGTGAAAGAGGAAAAAAAAAAACAAATATAGATGGCTTTTATTAGAAGTTTGGGGGAGGAGATACACAGAGATATTAGCTTACGGACATGGTTGGGTCAAGTGAATGTGTTTTGAAGTTGGGGGAAAAAAATCAAGGTTTTTTTTTGTTGTTGTTGTTTTGTTTTGTTTTGTTTTGTTTTGTTTTGTTTTTGCTGCTGAACCAATTGGGATTAAGTGACTTGCCCAGGGTCACACAGCTAGGAAGTTGTCTGAGGTCAAATTAATTTTAATTCAGATCCTCTTGACTTCAGGGCTGGTACTCTATCCACTTCACTCTCTAGCTGCCCCTGGTTTGTTCTTAATAGAGAAAAAACCTAGGGGGTGGTTTTAGGGACAACCTGCTGGCAGAGACAGGTGGAAGTGATTAGTTCATCATCCTCCCCATGGATGAATTTTTGTTGTAACTAGTAATAACAGTTAATAATAACACTGTTCTATTGCAAATATATCCAGCTATGATTTTTCCCTATGTCCAAAGTGCTTACTGTTGTACCTCTGGTAAATTGACAGACTTTGACACTTGAATAAATTGGAAGCTGCTCAAGTCATCAATCTCCAATAATCCTGATAACTACCAAAGATACATATTAGCAGACTATCATCCTTGTACTAAGGAATTTCTGAACTGGAGATTATCTGTGGAAAAAGAAATTGGCTTTCATGGTACTTGGAACCTATGTTTCCTAGTCACAGTCATTAAGAAATTCCCAGTGATCAAACCAAAGTTGCCTTGTCTACATCCTACCTATAAGGGTAGACCCTTATCCCTTGGCAAAGGTTAAGATTTTTGTCTTAGGACTCTAAGAAATTTTTGGAGAACTAGTTAAGCTTGTGACCAATTGAACATAAAATTTAGAAGCAGTGCTCAGTTGTTGATGATTTTAAAGTTTTCTCAATAGTTTTAGCTTGTAATTAATCATAGTTTTTTTATGGGATAGTTTGCCAAGGGTTTTATGAGTTCACTTAAGGACAAACTTATTAAAAAGGAACTGAAGTCATAGAAACTTAGATTTGAAAGGGATTGCTGATGTCATCAAGTACAAATCCTTTTGAGTAAGAAATCTCTTCATAATGTCCATTACAAGTGGCCATACAACTTTAATTTCTTGTGAAAAAGAATTCACTTCCTTCCAAAGCAGCTTTTGGTATACCCTTTGGTATAGCTCTAATTGTTTGGAGATTTTTTCCCCTTAAACATACCTTATATCTTTATACAATTTCTATTCAGTCAAACAACAAGGATGGATTAGACTCCTACTATTTCTGTGTTAGAAGATAATTCTATACCTGTAACTAGACTTTCAGATACTTGTAGACAGCTACCATGCTCTCCCCATTTACCCCCTCTTTCCAAATAAAAATCTTTTGTACAAGTTTAACATCCCTAATTTTTAGGAGGTTTTTTTTCTGGTTCTCCAGCCACATTGTTGGTTATCCTGATTAAATAGAGTCTTCCTATTAATACCTGATTTTAGACTTAATCTGTTGCATCTGCCTACTTTTTTCCACATTATCAATTACCAATTAACTCTTTACCTCTTCAAGGTTCACCTGAAAGAACTGTGTCATTTAGGAAACCTGTTACTCTGCATGCCACTTATGAAAGAGATCAGGTAGTTAGACTCTGCAACATGACAACATGAGTTTGGCTCCCATGTCACACAGTTGACACATATTGAGTTTACAATCCATTAAAGCCTCCAGGTCTTTGTCACTGAGGTGACTGCATAATTCTCTCACATCTTGTAGTTAGGTAGTTTATTTTTTGAACCTAAGTATAGGATTTTCTAATTATCTCCATTAAATTTCATATTATTGTATTTTTTTCCCATTATTCTAGCTCAGAGATGTCAAATAGGCCATGAAAGCCACTTTGCTGCCTGCAACCCTTCTGGTCCCCAAACCAGATTAAAATGAAATAAGATTTTCTGACTGAGTATGCTCCCATACTCTACTGTTCATGACCATAAAGATATTTTTAGACTTTGTCACTTCTCTCAGTTTCATGTCATTAATAATTTGATAAGCATGCCATTTATTACTGTATTTAAATCAATGATAAAAATTTAAATAAAACAAGATTCAAGACAGATTCCCTTGGAAATGTTTACATAGTTGCACATGTATAACCCATATTTGATTGCTTATTGTCTCATGGAGGGAGGAGGGGTAAGGGAGGAAAGGATAAAATTTGGAATTCACAATTTAAAATAAAAATGTTTAAAAATTGGATAAAACAAATAGATCCCTTGGGCATTCTTCTAAGAGACTACCTTCCACACTGACCTTAAGCCATTAATAGTAACTCTTTTGGTTTGATAATTCAATTCATTAATCTAGCTAACTGTACTATCATCTAGTTTATATCTCTCCATTCTGTTCAAAAGAGTAGAATGAAAGAATTTTTCAAATTCTTTGTTGAAGTTTAGGCACACTTAAGTCAGCAGGAACCTCCTAATCGCCAAATCCAATGAGATTTTCTTATTTTTCAGCCTTGATCTCTCTACAAAATTTGACATTATTAATTACACTTTTTTATTGAAATTTCCCCTTCCCTTGCTTTCTGTGATGCTATATTCTCATGCTTCTTTGTGTAGCTTCTGACCACTCCTTTTCCATCTCCTTTTGCTGATTTTTCTTGCTTCTCCTACTCATTAGATTCAGGGGTTCTTTGTAGTGTCATGGATGCTTTTGGCAGTCTTGTGAAGCCTAGGGACATCCTTTCAGAATCATAAAACAAAATAAAATGAATAGAAGAATTAATTATAAAGAAAAAGAAAATGAAAACAAAGAGAATTATTTTTCTCTTCCAAGTTTGCAGGCCCTCTGAAATCTATCCACCAGACCATTTTGGGTCCATGAACCACAGGTTAGAAATCCTTGTGTCAGATGATGGAGTATTCCAAAGCTGTCATCAGTTTTCTTTTCACATCATCTATCTTAGTTGGTCAGCATCATGGAAAGATTTTAAAGAGGGTGGTTACTTTTTTTAAAATCTGGGCTATAGGGTCTCATATGGGAACTACCCTCTTTCAATAAACTGGTCCCTCAAAATCAAATAAATCCTCCTAAACCAAGTTCTAGTCAAATAACCTGAAATGGGAAGGCCTTTTGGTTCTCATATTTTACTGGAGCTGCCTAAACTGAGAGTTGACTAATAAAGTACTAAGGAGGTTGTTGACAATCCACTAAGGTAGACCATATATCATTCAAATAGAAATTCTTGATAATATAGGAGGTTGTCCATCAGACTTCCTATTGCAGGAAACTTACTTTCACATTTGTTGTAAATTTTAGGACCATAAAACAATGTAAACATGTCTGCCAATCTACCCCAATTATTATACTTTATGTAAGGTGACATTTTGTTGCATACTTGTGGGATTGTACACTTAGATCCTTTAGTTAGGATTCCCCCTTTCCCTTCTAATTTTGTAGGGTAGAATTCTACATTTAATAGTTCAGTCTAAATCATATAGATCATAGCATCCAGAATCACTGCATCTTTAGGTTATGTTAGATAATGTCATATATAGCCAGCTTGTGTTGACTAGGAATATCCTAAATGGTTGAGCTCCTGGTAGGTTGGAATAGTTTTTTACTGCTTTAAGGAGGATACTGGCACTGAAATCAGCAATCAGAAATGCAAAATAGTGGTCAAGTATCAGGTAGAGTTGGAGAAAGGGAGTCACCATGAGAGTAGAGATAGCCACAATACAAATGCAGAACACTCATATACTGTGGAGAAGCCAACTGGAAAAGTAGCTGGTTTGGGGGCAAAGCTTCAGTACAACCAAGAAACAGCAAGCAAAATCTGAAGCAGAATCATTACTGGTCATTTGCTGTGTTTAGCCTCATACTTTTATCAACAGCTTAAGCACATGCTTTTTGCACCCCTTTCTACTGCTTTAATGGAGGAGAGCTATTAAGGCCAAGGAGCCCAAAAATAGAATCAAGCTGATCCTAAATGTGGGAGAGTGGAGCTTGATTTGTTCTCCAAGCACTTGAGAGCTATAATTATCTCTATCAGGAGTTAAAGTGTAATCCTCGTGGAGAAGTCATAAAGGAGGTTAATTGAATACAAATGTGGAAAATGAATGGCATTTATATGGGACTGGAGACATACACAAGGAAGAAAAACTAGTCGTATTATAGGAAGGAAGGAACAAAAGGGAGCTATGGGGATTTAATGATGGAAGCAAAATGTGAAGATTTAAGGAAAAAGCATTGGGATGTATTGTGGAGTGACTTAATTTATACCATTGAATAGAAGAGTTAGAACCTGCTGCAGTTTCAAAGATATACCTAAATAATATCAAATTCAGACCTATTTAAATTTAATATATCCAACTCTTCATGATCACATTGGAGGTTTTCTTGGGAAATATACTGGAGAAGTTAGTCATTTTCTTCTCTGGCTCATTTTTATAGATGAGGCAAAACGGAGGCAAATAGATAAAGTGACTTGCCCAGGGTCACATAGCTAGTAATTGTCTGAGACTGCATTCCAACCCAGGAAGACAAATCTTCCTTACTCCAGCCCTGGCATGAGATCAGTTGAGCCACGTAGATGACTGTTTTATCTAACTGAAGAACTAAAATTATAATGGTGTATTACTGTCTTGAAGAACCAGATTTGAAAATATGATTTTGAATGATGTTGTGATAATTTGATTTAGTTACAGTTAATTTTTTTGCTTGTCAGAATGATCAGCATTCAGTTTTATTTATCTGCCATGCAAAAAGCATGGATTTTGGTAAGAAATTTATATTATTATAATAATTTGTTATAACATATGCCTTGATGTTATAACATACACATATCATATTTTATCTATCACAACATACATTTGCTTTAAAAAAAAAAAACTAAAGAGAACTCCGTATTTGGTGAAATGTGTGGAATATTAAATTTCCTATAATTCAGAAAATTAAATGAAAGTAAGGTTATATTATGAATTGATATTAGACAATTTACAAAAGCAAGGCAGAAGTTGAAGGGTGTCCGTGAAGCTATAAGCTGTAAGGGATATAGTCTTCATGGTCATCGAACATGTCCTAGAGATTTATTCTGTCTAAGATGCCCATTTGTCTGCATTTCTAAGATGCAGAATAGTAAATCAATAGAATGGTACTTGTAACCTTTTCTCTTCTAGATAGATCCACACCTTGACAAAAACATAGAATGGTTATATCCTTAGTTTTTAAAAATTTTATGAGCTTGGTGGTCCCAGATCTTATGCTAGCATAAGCTACGTTTGATTTAGGAACAACTGTCCTAAAAACAACTTACACATCTGAAAAACTTCAGGGAGTATTCCCTTATTGCCAAGAATATAGATTAGGAAATACTTCTGCTGCCATTGCTCTCTGTGCACATTCTCCTTATTTGGCTGTTGTTCCTTGAAAGTTAAGCCAGAGGGAGCCCCAGGGACACATTTTCAGCTCAGTTTAGTTGTCTTACTCTGAGGCTATTTCTAAGAGTTCTCAAAGTGATTTGACCAATTCATACTCATTTGCCAGATTTAGACCAATGGAATATACAGACCAATATGATCTAGGAGAGAGCTTTCTGAGTTTTGTGGGCTTCTTCCACAACCCTGGCCTTCTATCGTAGCAACACATGCCCCTATGAACTGAGGACAATGGGACTCCCTGCTCTTTCGCATCTCCCAAACAATGTATTACCAAGTCCATCCTTTCTAGCTTCATAACAGCCTCTACCTTGGCCCGGGGTCTTACCGCCTCATGTCTGGACTGCTGGGAGTCTGCTCCCCGCTCTAGTCCTTTTCTAACTCACCTTCCTGAATTCAAATCTGCCCTTAGACACTTACTGGCTGTGTGACCCTGGACAAGGCACTTCACCCTGTTTGCTCAGTTTCCTCATCTGTCAAATGAGCTAGAGAAGGGAAAGGCACTGATATTTTTCCCAAGAAAACATCAAAAGGAGTCACAAATACCTGGAGGATCATATGTAAAAATCCTTTTGGTTTCAGAAACTGACCCTCTTCCTACTTTTAGAATCTCACATTTTTCTCTCCTTCACACACTTTATTTTCTAATGATATTGGTTTTCTTGCTTTTCCTCTCATAGGAAAGTCCTGACTGTGACTTTTCACAGACTGTCCCCCAAGCCAGGAATATTCTCTATCTTTGACTGCCTCCTGGCTTCCTTCTTTCAAGTCCTAACTAAATCCCCTTCTTTAAGGTGACTTTCTAGAGCCTCTTGATGGTAGGGCCTTCCCTCTGTTGATTATCTCCAATATATCCTGTATATGTCATGGATATGGCCATCTGCATGCTGTTTCCATGAGAGCAGAGGCTATATTTGCCTTTCTTTTCATTCTGATTATTTAATAAATATTTGACTGACTTTTGATATTTGTGGTGGTGTTCAGTTGTTTTAGTTGTCTTTTTGATTCCCATTTAGAGTTTTCTTGGCAAAGATACTAGAATGGTTTCTTATTTCCTTCTCCAGCTCATTTGACAGTTGAGGAAATGGAGGCAATAACAAAATGCCAGAGTGGGCCTGTGAATGATTTTAGATTGAACTTTTAAAAAAATTGTCAATTTAATAAGGAGAGTTTTATATGCAAAATATAACAGAAAAACAAGTTGTATGTGAAACCTTGAATACATTTGCTATTTTTAAAAGGCAGAGGATTCAACATGAAACTTTCAAAGCTGTATTGTTTCCTAAAGAATTTCCTCCTATTTCATTCTGTGTATTTTTAAAGATGCTTCAATAACACCTTCTTAATTTCTTTTCTTCTTAGCTCTCCCAATAAAAAGGGAAAACTCCCACTATTCTTTGCATAGTTAAATAGAACAAATTATATATTTTTTTCAAGTTCAAAAATGTGACGTCTCACTGAGTTCTATCACCTTCCTGTCAAGAAGCAGGAATATTGCTCTGTCACTGGTCTTCTGAAGATGCATAGTTTGTCATTTTTAAATCTTTCCAAATCTTTTCTCTTTAAAAGAGGAAAGAGAATAAGCATTTAGCTTATTATATACCAGTCATTGAGCTAAGTACTTTACAAGTGTTATCTCATAATAATCCTAGGAGGTAGTTATTATTATTTCCATTTTCAATTGAAGAAATAGAGGCAAAAAGAAGTGAAATAATTTGCCTGGAGAACTCAGGTCTTTTTGATTCTAGGCACAATTTACATTATATCATTTATGTAGGATCGTAATTTAAATCTAATTTCTGAATGGCTGCTTTTCAGCTTTTCCAGCAGTTTTTGTCAGATTAATGATATAGAACAATAATGCTATGTTCATATGCTTCTATAACTTGTATATTTAATTTTATATTGTTTCTTTCCCCCCCTCTTTGTGTCACATAATGATCCAAGTTGACAGTATCTACTCCTGTGGGACACAATAGTATGACCCAGAAAAAAAAGAATTAGATTTGTTCCCTTTGGTCCCAGAAAACAGAATCAGGAACAAGAAGTAGAAGATGTGAAGGGGCATATTGAGTCTTGATGTCTAGAAAAACTTCCTTGCAATTAGAATGATCCAAGAGCAGAATGGTTTGCCTCAGAAAATATTCTAGTCATCTTTTGTTGAAAGCTACTATCCTATTCTAGGGCAAACTCTCTCTACTAGCTACTCAAATGATTCTTCCATTCCTTGGTCCCTTGGTCTTCTTGTAACCATGAAAACTCAGGCCATAATCAGACCCATATCAGTAGAGCTTGGGGGATAGTCTAAAATCCTTTATGCTTCAGATAAACAAAAAAAAAATCAAGCATCCATAGAATTTAGGAGTGACAGCCTGGAATCTGTGACCAGCATTGGAAAGATTATAACAGTATAGTTATCCCTTCCATATTGCAGTGGCCAGAGGTGTGGTCCACAATGTAGAAAACCTATGTAAAATTTTTTGGCTCTCCTTTTATATCAGAGAAGAAATATGAATTTTTTCTTATGGGGTTTTTACAGTTCTTTATTATAAAATTTGAATTAAGTATTTGGTCATAGGTTATATATAGGCCAAAGTTAAGTAAAAAAACTATATGAAAAGAACTTTTTCTGTGTTGTCTGCTGACTTTCAGGTATCATTTGCAGCTTCCACTAAACTCTTTAAAAATTCCCATTTAATTTCTTATGTCAACCTGCAATATATCAAAACTGTAATAGGAAATGTCACAATGTGAAAGAGATAATTAAAATGTGAATGGAGACATGTCAATTGTATTACCACCCCATGTGTCATCATGATCTTCATTTCCTAGATCTACATGTAAGTGAACTGGTAGCTGAGATTTGGAGGGGCAGTATAGTGAGCTAGACCCACACACCTCACTTTGAATTCTGATTTTTATGTGTACTACTATGTGGCAGGTCAGTTCTTTATAAAGAGAGGAGTAGACTATCCCCAGGTGTGGCTGAACTAGATTAAAATGTAGTTGGATTCAATAGACTTGGGATGAAAAGAGGCATCTACATGCAGAGAGAGAACAATGGAGACTGAATGTGGATCAAAGCACAGTGTTTTCTATGTTGTAGTTTGTGTGTTTGTTTGCTTGTTTTTTTCTTTCTCATGCTCTTTTCCTCCTTTGATCAGATTTTTCTTGCACATCACAAATGTAGAAATATATTTAGAAGAATTGGACATGTTTAATGTGAATTGGATTACATTCTGTCTTGTAAAGGAGGGGAGGTAAAGAGAAAAATTTGGAGCACAACATTTTGTAAAGGTGAATGTTGAAAACTATCTTTGCATGTATTTTGAAAAATAAAAAAAAGCTTTTATAAAAATGTAAATGGGAAATATTTAACAAAATAAACAAAAATACATTATAAAAAAGATGATGTTAATCAGTGGGTTTCTAAGTCAATATGAGGTCCACCAGTATCCATTTCTATTTGAGTTTAACAACACTGGGCTAGCTAATATTTAAAATCCCATGATCTCATGCTGATTTAGGTATACCATCTAGACCTCTAGCAATCTAGTTGTAAATTCCTATCTTCTCCATGTATTATTCTTTAAGCATGAAAACAAGCTGATATACTCACAGAAAAAAAAGCTTAGACAGCTTAGTCTGAAGCCATTTAAACAAAAGCAATAGCTACATCTTTAGGTGAAATTACCGCTATAGTTAGAAGATCCAACTCATTCAATTGCATGTTTTACTTTCTTCAGCTTCCTTGGTCTTTTTTTGTCTCTCTTTCATATGATCCTTCACTTCTGTTTTTGTCCCTGATAGCCAGTGCCTAATTTACTTTTTCCACTTCTCTTTTTCTTGCCTGGTGATTCTTCTCAGGTACCCAATGGATGTAGCTTTGTTGTCTGCTATACTCCTGATATTTCTATGATCATGCAACATTCAACTTTTCAGACTGCTAGTGTCCCCCTAAATAACTTTTGCATGACTGGGAAGACAGAACAGGACCATTAAAGCCAATTTTCTGGTTCTTTTCTTCTTCTCACCATATACTGATGAGATTCAAGACCAGAACCCTTCATTCTCCTTGGGATATAAAGAGAAAATGTGATTTCCCAGGATCCAAACCCAGTAGTGATGACTTGAAGAAGATACACAATCTCACAAAAAGAGTCATGTGGAATGAGAGATCAAGACCACTTGAGTAGATAAGTTTCTCTGATATAAATCCAGCAGCAATATCACAATATCTTTTAATTGCAATATGGTCCCACCACCCCAAGGAATACAGTTCATTCACCATTACTAAAGCATTTCTGCTTCTAGAACTTACAGACTATGCTGACTGCCTGGCTCCAGTGGCACCAGGAAAAGAAAATGCCAGCCAGTGGGGACACATCCCATTTGTCACACCCCAGCTGCCACTCTTGTTCTACCACACTTGTTTCTTTTATTTGAATCTTCTTGGTCCCCAAATCGTCAATAGTCAATTTTCTATTTTGGACATGGCTTCTATCGGGTAGATGGGATTCTGTTATCTTCCTTCCTATTGCCTACATATCTTCTGTCAGTCCTAGATTGATGACATGTTTCAATGAGAAATTGCCCTCTCCCTAAGCAGCAGGCAGCCCTTCATCTGGGCATACTAATGGGAGGGAGAGTGGGGAATCCCTTGGTAGCTATGGGGACTGCTTGAGCTAGAAAGGGATTCCTTCTTCTCTTCCCACACTCAATACTGTCATAACTTAGCTCTCAAAGAGCCTTTTGGTTATAGAAATAAAAAGTCTGTTGCTTTATTTTTTATTCCATGAAGAATTTTAGCTTTATAGTTTTAAAACTATTTTCATCTTAAACTGTAACCTCTTGTGCCAGTAGTGAATGCTTCTGTCAAATGACTAAGTTATTTGGTCACGTTCTCTTTGAGTGGTGTTTTAGTAAATTCTACCTAGTAGTAACTTAATTTAATGTAGGCAGATATATTCATACAGAACATTTCTTAGGACTTTGTTCTTGTGAAAGTATCATTCATATGACTGAGTAAAAAGGAATTTAATTTTTATATCTTTAGTTACATTAAATCTAATTCATTCATTTTACTAATTTAAACAAATGAATAGTATAACACAATTACGAGGGAAATGCTGACCTACTTCAAAGATCAAAGTGTTTTCATATTCTTCGGAAAATTCTATTTACTTATAATATAATTGCAGTGTTCAGTATAAAGACCATAGCCTGATGGGAACTGGAAGATGCTTTGATATGCTAATAGTAAATCAGTCTTTATCTATTCATTGAAATAATTCAATACTTTATAAGCCTAATCAGCCTTATAGTGTGGACAACAGCATAATACAATTTTTAACCTTAAAAAAATTTTAATGATATCTTTTTGTTTTACATCACCCACATTTCCCAATATACCTTTGCCTTTCTCCTCCCAGAGAGTAATCCTTATAACAAAGAACAGTAAAATTAACCCTCTCTTAAAAGAGTTGAAGCTCTCTTTTTAGGAAATATTTTCTAAGTTAAAGTAGTCTTCCCTTCAATAAATCTGAATTTATTTGAAGTGATTTCTCCTTCCCTGGATTTTTCATAGCCTCTTGTGCCTGTATTACGCAGCTATTTGATTCTGTTTTATATTATCAAGAGACAACATGATTTGGCAAAATCCCCAAATTCAAATCTTATGTTTGTAACTTTAGGCAGATTCCAATCTCTCTGAGTTTTAATTTCTTCAATTGTTAAATGAGGAAGGAGAGCTACATGATATCTGGGATCTCCTCTGGTTCTAAAATTTTAATTATCTTTGTGAATGTTTTTTTGTGTTCCCTACCACAGTATAAGTTCCTGGAAGACATAGACTGTCTTATCCATCCTTGTATCTTTAAATACCAGATATAGGGAATTGTACTCAATAGATGCTTCCTTAATTAAATACTTATTTATTGAATTAATGAGATTTACAGTGTATTTTCATGTTGCTCTCAATTTTTGAAGGCACCCACAAATTATAATTTAGTAAATATTTTGTGAGTACTTACTCTGTGAATAAGCATCCCCTGTAAGGAGTGTTAAATTAAAACAGAAGATGTAGATCTTTTTGTTTGTTTCAAGGACCATAGGAGACCAGTTAGTTCAATACCTTGAAAGATGCTAAAACATCTTCAAGTTTGAATACATCTTGAAGAGTCCAAGGAACCAGAAAAAAAGTTTATAAAGCCAACAATCCAATTTTAATTCCTTTTTTGTTTTTGCAGTGACAAACCATGTATATGTAAGGAGAATTAGTGAATACAACTTACTTACATGCTATGTTAATCAATACTATACCATCTAGAAAGCTTTGAAAATTAGTGTTTCTGATAGCTTCCAACAAATAAATCTCATATTTAGAAATGATGTCTAAAGAACAATCATCTTTAGCAAGCTTCCTAAAAGACTGTTTCTAAAAATCCATGATTTCATTGGCATTAATATTACCTCCATTAAGGCAGATTAAAGTCTCTCTATGCCTCTTCATGAATTGGTTTGTCCAAACACACTTCCTTATCTAGATGCCAGAATTTTAATAATAGACTGGTGAGCCAGATTAAAAAGACAGAGTCTGTTGTCAGACTAAAAGCTTTTGTGGGTTGGTAGGATAAGCCAGAGTTCTGGCATAACCTTTGGGGACCAGGATGTCTTACTACACCACCATGAAGCCATAGTTTAGAACATTAATGGAGAGTGAAAGGATCCTTGCTGAGTTTGAATTTTTCCCAAACTGGCATGCTATTTTTTCCAAAAACTAAAATCACAGCTTATAGATGCAAAGCTTTTTATTATATATGAGTTTGATACCAAACATACTTTATTGGTTTTCAATAATAAGCCAGAAAAAGAAACCATGATTAAATGATGATTTTGTTATGGGATTTGACTGAGGGATGGTTACTAATAATTCATCATTAGTTTGGCATAATACTTCAAATAATGTCCCTAGTGGGTTATTTCTGGGTTTAAAAAAATTTAATTAAATTGATTAAGGTGTGGCACCTACTTGACTAAATTTACAAGTTGATTCTTTTAATTAGTTAGTTTGCTTTGATCTTGTTAGCTGCAGCCATCTGCCTCAAATTGGTGTCATCAGTCACTGTGGAACCAAGAAAGACAGAGGTTATGCTGTGCTAACCAGGTCACCAATAATCATCTGATTTTCATGCATGTAGGATAGAAGATTAACATTTGCAATCATTTACCAGTATAGCTATATTAACATAAAATAGGTAAAATTCACTTATCACAATATTTGTCACAACACATTAATTTGTTGTTAAAGTCACTAGACAGGGTTTCCTTCCAATCAGCAATCTTTGAAATATGATGGAGCAGAGCAAAAATGATCAATGCTCACAACAACTCATTGCTCAAAAATCATGAGACAGAGATTCTTTGATTATCTTTGAAATTTCCTGTAAAACAGGATAGATGCCACAAAATTGGAGAAAAGCAGATGCTGTTCTGATTTTCAAACAAAGGAAGATAATAGAATTTGCACATTGTGGAACAATGAGTTTGACTTATATTCCTGGCAAAATGCTAGAATCTGTTGTTAAAGGAAAAGTTTGTGAAGAGCTACAAAAGAAAGAGGAGAATACAGGGAATCATTAAAGCTTCATCAAGACTAGGTCATTGCATACTCACTGACTTTACATTTCTGGTAGGGTATTAAATTGAGAGATCAGAAAAATCTCTATAGTTTACCTAGATCTTAGAAAAGTATTTGACAAAAGAGCTTGTAGTTCATCTTCTGGGGGGGAGGGGGAATATAGAGAGATATAGGATATAGGAAAGTACAATCTGGGAGAGTTAGAGTTGTTTGAACAGCCAGATTCCAAAGTATAGTCATTAACGGTTCAATGTCAACTTGAAAAGAAGTCTGTGATTGAGTGTCTCAGGGATCTGCATGTCTCTGTGCTTTTTAACATTTAATCAATGACATTTGTGGAGATATAAATGGTATGCTTATCAGAGTTACAGATGAAAGCTGGAAGGGTTAAGAAACACACTGACAGATGATGGAGTCAAGATGGAAAAAAAATCTTGAAAGGAAAAACTAATAAGACAGTTGATAGATATCGATGTAAAGTTTACCACTTGATCCAAAAAAAAAGTCAGTTTCACAAGTACTAGATGCACAATTGCATACCATAGACATTAATAAATGCTTGGTGCCTAGTTGGACTAGGCAGCAAGTTGCTTGGAAAAAAATGGGGTAAAATTTTAGTGAATTTGAAAGTCAATATGTATGCATCAGTAGAATAAAAAGACAGCTAAAGACAAGTAAGGTGATAGTTCTATTGTACTTTTCTTCATCTACCCATGCCTGGAATAATGGGTTCAGTTCTGAGTTCCATGTTTAAAGAAAATCATTGGCAAGATCAGCAGTCATTTTTCAGTCATTCATGACTCTTTATGACACTGCTTTGGTGTCCTGGTAAAGATAATGGAGTGGTTGTCATTTTCTTCTCCAATTTATTTTACAAATGATAAAACTGAGGCAAATGGAGTTAAGTGACTTGCTCTGAGTCACACAGCTAGTGAGTGTGTGGATTTAAACTAAGGAAGATGAGTTCTCCTGACTTTAGGTCTGGTACAGCTCCACACTGGCAAGATAGAGAGGGTTTATTAAAAGATCTGGAATTCTATCTATGTACACACACACACACACACACACACACACACACACAAACACACACACAAACACATATACAAGCATACAAATTATATGAGGATCAATTAAAGCAACAGAGGTTGTTTAGTTTGGAGAAGGCAAGACTTAGGAGACAAAATATAATTGTCCTCAATCTGAGTAGCTCTCAGTTGAAAGAGGAATTAAATTTGTTCTCTTAGTCCTTGCAAATAGGCAAATTTAGGCTTAAAGGATAAATATCTTAATTATTAGAATTATCCATTTTTAGAATAATCTATAAATACACATATGTGCATTCTAGTTCCAGGATAAAATGAAATAAAACAAAAAATAACAAAATCAAAAGATTAAAAAAAAGACTAGAGTTATGCAGAAGTCAAATGGGACTTTCTCATGATGTCATAGGATCGTAGTCCAAGAGATACAAGAAACCTCAGAAGTCCTCCTGTCCAGCTCCCTTCTCCTATAGAAAATTGAAATAATTGAGGCCCAAAGAGCTAAAGGCATTTGTTCAAGGTCTCACAAGCAGTGCCAGAAGTGAGATTTGAACACAGGTTCTCTGAGTCCATAGTCATGACTTTTTTATAACTTTTCATTAATGATCTTCAAGTATGGGTTACAGGATTACTTTCAAATATGTCATTAAGTGAACAGACTGATTTCAGAAAAGCCTGTGGGAAAGACTTACATGGATTCTGAGTGAAATGAGCAGAACCAGGAGAACTCTGTACAAGGTAACAACAAGATTATGTGATAATCAATTGTGATGGACTTGGCTCTTTTCAACAATGAGGAGATTCAAGACAATTTTAATATATTTGTGATGGAAAGAGCCATCCACATTCAGAGAGAAAACTATTGCGAATGAATGTAGATCAAAGCATATTATTTTCACCTTTGTGTTGTTTTTCTTCTCTTGTATTTTTTCCTCTTTTGATTTGATTTTCCTTTTTTTAAGTTGATACATATATATATATTTTAATTAAAGCTTTTTATTTTCAAAATATATACATGAATAATTTTTGACATTCATCCCTACAAAAACCTGTGCTCTAATTTTTTCCCTTCCTTCCCCCGCCCCCTCCTCCAGTTGGCAAGTGATCCAATATATTTTGAACATGTGCAATTACTCTATACATATTTCCACAAATATTATGCTGCTCCAGAAAAATCAGATCAAAAAGGAAAAAATGAGAAAGAAAACAAAATGCAAGCAAACAACAACAAAAAGAGTAAAAATACTATGTTGTGGTCCACATTCAGTTCCCACTGTCCTCTCTCTGGGTGCAGATGGCTTTCTTCATCACAAGAGCATTGGAACTGGTCTGAATCACCTCATTGTTGATGAGGGCCATGTCCTTGATCTGATTTTTCCTGTGCAGCATGACGAATATGGAAATATGTTTCAAAGAATTGCACATGTTAAATCTATATTGGATTGCTGTCTAGGAGAAGTGGAAGGAAGGAGAAAGAGAAAAAAAATTGGAACATGAGGTTTTGCAAAGGTCAGTGTTGAAAACTATCTTTGCATGTCTTTGGAAAAATAAAATACTATTTAAAAAATAATGTCATACTAATTCATTATTAGTGAAATTGTGAACTGATCCAATCATTCTGGAGAGCAATTTGGAAGGCTATCAAAATGTGCACATCCTTTGATCCAGCAGTTTTTCTACTGGGCAAAGAGATCTTAAGAAAGGGAAAAGGACCCACATATGCAAAAATGTTTATGACAGCCATGTTTGTAATGGCAAGAAACTGGAAACTGAGTAAATGCCCATCGGCTGTAGAATGACTGAATGTTATGACATAGGAATGTTATAGAATATTATTGTTCTCTAAGAAACAATCAGCAGAATGATTTCAGAGAGGTCTGGAAAGACTTACATGAACTGATGCTAAGAGAAATGAGCGGAACCAGGAGATCATTGTACACAACAACAAGAAAATTATGCAATGTTCAATTCTGATGTTCTTTTCAACAATGAGATAATTCGGGCCAGTTCCAATATCTTGTGATGAAGAGAGCCATCTGCATCCAGAGAGAGGACAGTGGGAACTGAGTGTGGATTACAACATAGCATTTTCATTCTTTTTGTTGTTGTTTGTTTACATTTTATTTTCTTTCTCATTCTTCTTTCTTTTTGATTTGATTTTTTTTGTGTAGTAAGATAATCATAGAAATATGTATGAATATATTGGATTTAACATATACATATATATATATTACCATATTTAACCTATATTGTATTACTTAACATTGGGGAGGGGTGAGAGGAAGGGAGGAAAATTGGAACACAAGGTTTTGCAAGGGTTAATATTGAAAATTTATCCATGCATATGTTTTGTACATGAAAAACTTTAATAAGGGGCAGCTCTATGGAGCAGGGGATAGAGCACCAGCCCTGAAGTCAGGAGGACCTGAGTTTAAATCTGGCCTTAGACACTTAACACTTCCTAGCTGTGTGACCCTGGGCAAGTCACTTGACCTTAATTGCCTCAGGGGAAAAAAAGCTTTCATAAAAAAATAAAGGACAAACAATAATTTAAAAAAAAGTCATTAAAGCATGAACTGTATTAGGTGTTTTTTTATTCCTTTTCAACTATAAAATTCTGGAATTATTGAAGCTGTGTCTGGCAAAATGTTTTGTATGTACTAGATCAATATACCATTTCAAATAATTGTAACACAATTATCAGACAAATTACCATTATAGTAAATAATGTAGAATTTTTTCAATGGTGAATAAATACCTGCAATACTTATCTCATATAGATTTATATTTTCATAAAGTAATTTCTTATAGGTATTTAATATAGCTCTTTTTTGAGATACATAGTAAATATGTTTTAGCAAACTTGACTACAAAGTAAAATTCTGTGTCACGGTTCATTGCCCCAATCACTTGTCAAACTGAGGAAATGTTTGGGAAGAAGTGGAATTGGAAGCAAGGTCTCCTTTTAAAAAGCCCTGACAGTTTTGAACCATGGAACCCAAACCTACTCTACATTGAGTTCTGTTTCTCTAGAACTATGTTTCTATTTCTTCCTGCAAACTCTCCCAGTTTTACTTATCCAGCTGAAATGCTCCCCCAAGTATTTATTGGACACTTTAAAAAGTTATAACATTTTATCTTTAATTGGAAAGAGGATTTCTCTTTTATCTTTCTGAATTCTGAGAGTTTCAGAAGGAGGAAGTCTCTAGAGACCAGGGCACATTTAAAATATTTTGTACTCTCAGGACCACCATATAAAAGTACCTTGAAACTTGAAATTTCTTCATTTGATTAATATAGAATTCCAAAAGTATTTTAGGTAGAGTGGTTGATAGAGTGTAAGGCCTGGAGTAAGGACTTTGATCTAAGTTAAAATCTGGCCTCAGATACTTCCTAGTTGTATGATTTTGGGCAAATCATTTAACTTGTGAGAATCAAATGAGCAAATAATTGTAAAGCACTTACAAATTATTATTTGTCTTAGAAAGGATTGAAATTCTTGAATTGTGGTTTTTGAGTCAGTGATAGATTTTTGATTATACATCCTGGGTTAGGTGCACTAAAGGAAGAGAAAAGTGACAGGATTATTTCAAAATGGCATATAATTTAAAAATCATGACAGTGATGACAGTAGAGAATAAGGTGAAAATCCAATGCAAAAGAACTAAAAAGCTGTCTGTTATTTTTATGCTCCTTTGAATTCTGATTGCATAGTAGATAGGTAACAACATCTCTTAGCTGCAAAGTAAATTACCAGTTGGAGATGACTTGTGTAATTTGGTATGTCAAAGACCTAACTCAGAGAAGATGATTTTCAGCTTAGTTAAACCATAGTTTTTATTTGTTATCTAGGCAGGTTCATCATAGAGAGAAGTATTGAGGAGAGTCTCATTCAATTGTATGAAGCCAAACTTTTTTTTTTAATACTGTTTGAACAAAAACAACAATAAAACAAGACAAAATAAAAGCAACAAAAGAACTTTTATTACAATTTTGGAGATCCTGAAAGTAAGATTTGCTTCAAAAAGTCCACCTGAAGATAGCTGAGCTTTTTTTTAATACTAAGATTTTGCTAACTTTTAAGTAATAATATATAAGTCTTGTGTATTTTAGTCCAATTATATTCCATAATAATTGTTCTATACCTGTGACTTTTTTCTGATTTTCAAATCATACTACCTATGAGCATAATGAAAATATTTGGAAGGACTCTGACTATTTTAAAGGAGATTATCCAAAGAGTCTCCAGTGGAAGAGAGCCAGAATATGAGCTAAATCAACCAGAAAACTATTATATAACATACTTTTCTTGATAAATGTGAGCCAGCAGACTAGGAAAAAATATGAACTCAAAATCTCCTAAAACAGATATTCCTATACCATTTGGAAATGAAGTAAACCAAGACAGTAAAGTTAATTTCTCTTTTGATGGATTACATTTAGGTAAACCCCATACACTTAGCTATTCAGCTGAGAGAAAGAGACACAAAGAAGCAAGCCACACAATGATTATTATACCACTCTAGAATATCAAACAATAAAAATCTTACTGCTGTGTTATCTGCTACAGTTGATCCAGCTGAGATACCAGCTATGGGTCCAGATCTGGAAGTCATGAACTTGGCTCTAGAAATGGTTAATTCTGTTATTCAACTTAAACGAATTTAAAGAAAACAACTTAAGATTATAGGCACGTTCATAAAGAACAACCTCAAGTCACAATCTGTAATGTTCGGGCTAGTTTTCTGGAGGTCCTCCAGAAAGGCCTTGGTCTCAGCAGGATAGTCACCACAAGGATGGAGAAGAATAAAGTCCAAAGTCTTTACTGTCTCCTTCACAGTCTATGTCTGTCATAGTCTGCCCCAGTCTCAATATGAGCCAGTCTTCTCCAGCAGTCTGCCAGTCTGTCAGTCTCAGCCAGTCTCTCTCTCCAAGTCTGACTTTGTACCCAGTTTAAATACCCTATTACAATTACATCATTACAGAATACTGAATTTAAACCAATCTAGAGTGATTCTATCATTATATCAAACTAGAGTGATTATATCATTGTATCAAACTAGATATATGTGAACTAGAGAACCATTATCTCATCAATTCCATTGAGTTAACACCTTGTTTCAAGGATACCTCTCCAGAGTTCTGGCCCTCTACAACAATCAAATTTTTTATCAATAGGGAAATATAAAATACTGAAAACAAATCAGAAAATGAATATATGAATGAAGATTAAAAAATAAAACATTTTAAAGACCCACAAAATTATCAACTATGTACTTATGAATGCTAAACAAATGAATGAATTCAAAGGTAATATTAATTCTGCTAAAAAAATCTAAGCCCCAACCTTTTTTTAGCAGCAAAATAGAGATCATTTTAGAAACTAAGATAAAAGAAAGCTTTGATGATAAAAACCTTATCATGCTTATTAATTATATGATTATAGGTCAGAATTAATTTTATCCTTAAATATATATAATATTCCATCATATATTCATGAAAAGGCTGCTACTTTATTCAACATTATAAAATATATACTTTGTGAAAATAAAGAAAAAACTATTAAGATATTATTCAAAGATAATTTAAGAATGTTAAACATATTTGGTACTTTATTGCACTCATGACTAAGTTTTCAGTAACGTAGTCATTCTTTTCTAAAAGAAGTAGTTAAATTTTATTTATTAAAATTTTATAGATTTGGTATTTTATATCTATCAACACATAATTTGTCATATAACATGAAAGATTTCAAACAAATAATTAAAACCTAATAATTTAAATGTAATTTGTTTTCAGTAATTTGTGATATCTTTTTAATTTCCCTCAAATTTATTGACTTTGTGTTTAAAATATTTCCTTTATTTTATGCATTAGTAAATTTGCTTGATTTTAAATGTATATTAATATGTTATTGTTTTACAAGTTTATTTTACATTAAAATATATTTTGTATGAGATAGATGGATTCATAAATATGTTACTAAAATTGCTTAGAAATGAACATTTTTATTGCTGTCTGAGAAAGTCTATTTGTCTGACTTCTATGCTTAGGTATATATTAGAAATATGTTTGGTAAGTGGCTCTTTTTGAAATGTAGATAATCAAATGAGAACACTATATAATATTCAGTTCTTTTAATTATTGGGAGATATTTGTAAGAAAGGCTGAAATGTTTTTTGCTGAGGACTTTCTAATTTTCTAATTATTATTTGAGTATGCATGTATACAGTAGAATTCCTTCTAAGGGACCAGTTTATGTCTATCATTATAATTAACTGTGTTGTGTTCACTATATGTTATATTACAGGATATGTAATCTGTGTTATACTTCAACCTGTGCAATAATTAGTTGCAGTATATCAAAGTTATATTTGATTCACCTATTTATTTTAATAAAGTTATCAAATGTCTACTATGTGTAAGGTACTGGGGATATGGAGACCAAAAAAAAAGTTTCTGCCATCAAATAGCTTACGATCTTCAAGGGGATACACTTTGTAAAGTGATTTAAAAAGTGATTATAAAAATAATGAAAGTGATTAAACTGTATGAAGTGCTAGGGGGCAGTTACAGTGGGAGTACAGTGGATAGAGATCTGGAATCAGGAGGATTCATCTTCCTGTGTTCAAATTTGACCTTGAACAAGTCATTTTACCCTGTTTGACTCAGTTTCCTTATCTGTAAAATGAGCTGGAAAAGGAAATGGCAAACTACTCCAGCATCTTTGCCCAGAAAATCCCAAATGGAATCACAAAGAGTCATAACTAAAATGACTAAAGGATTACAACAAGAGCCACTAATAATAACTGGGGAGATCAGGAAAAGTTTTGTGTATTAGGTATTGAACCTTGAAGAAAGCTAGAGATTCTGAAAGGTAGAAGTGAAGGGAGAGAATTTTAGGTGTGAGTTTGCTTGTACTGTAGGAGAAGTAATGTTACATATAAGAGCAAGAAAGAGGCCAATTTTTATGGAACACTGGATATATTTGAAGGTATAACATAAATACATCAGGAAGTGTCAGATGTCATAAAGCCCCTTGAAATGCAACTGCCACAATTCATTTCCTAGTTTATGGCTTCTCTGACCTTTTCTTATGCCAAAAATGAAGTTATCCTTGCTTCTTGGAATTTTATAATTGCATATTCTATCATTTTTTCACTCTGGTGAATGAATATAAATGGATTGACACTGCTTACTAGAAAATAGATGCCTTCATACATACTTTTATAGATAGATACATTAATATCCTCTCTCCCTTTTGGGAGATATTTGTGAATTGGAAGTTTACTTCTCCTCTTTTAGGGAAGCTTAGTTAGTATTCACATATAGAATCCTAAAGGATGAAAATCCTAATCAATTCCCCAAAGTCTTTAATCCTTTCCCTGAGAGGATAACACGAAGTTATTCTCTTGGCATTCCTCTGAATTTCCTGGAAAGAAGTGTACTCATATCAATCTGACTAATATCTGCATTATTTGTTCATTGACTTCTTTTATTTCCATCCCTAAATCAAATGAGGTTTTCTTTCTCCAAAAGTTGTACTTTTTTGCTTCCTGGGTAAATTGTCTACCCATACTCAAATAGCCCTATATAATTTACTCTCATAGATGAGATCTTCAAATCCCCTTGTTATCCAATTTCCAAGAAATCCAAGAAATTTCTAGGAAGGGGGGGGAGGCAATTGGGGTTAAGTGACTTGCCCAAGGTCACATAGCAAGTAAGTGGCTGAAGTGAGATTTGAACTCTAAGCTTAGTATTCTATTTGCTGAGCCACCTAGTTGCCCTGAGAAAAATTTCCATATCATACTCTGATTCCTCTAAGATCCTAAAGGGTGTATCTGGAAACAGAAATAGTCAATAATGCCTTTCTTCCCATGAATCATCATTTTGGAATCCTCCTCCTTTCTAGCCCAAAGGGAGGGAAGGAACATCTCTGTCTCTTTCTCTCTCTCTCTCTCTCTCTCTCTCTCTCTCTCTCTCTCTCTCTCTCTCTCTCTCTCTCTCTCTCTCTCTCTCTCTCTCTCACATCTACCTACACACACACACACACACACACACACACACACACACACACACACACCCTTTTTAGATTGCATAATAAAATCTCTTCCACTTTATTTAGCCAATATGGGGATCTTTGGGATATAAGCCCAGTAGTAACACTATTGGATCAAAGGGTATGCACATTTTGATAACTTTTTGAGCACAGTTCCAAATTGCTCTCCAGAATGGATGGATCCATTCACAGTTACCCCAACAATGTATCAGTATCCCAGTTTTCCCACATGCCCTCCAACATGCATCATTATCTTTTTCTAAGTCATCACCTTAGCTAATCTGACAGATGTGTAGTAATATCTCAGAGTTGTCTCAATTTGCATTTCTCTGATCAATAGTGATTTTCATATGACTAGAAAATTTCAATTTCTTCTTCTGAATACAGTCTATTCATATTTTTTGACCATTTATCAATTGGAGAATGACTTGAACTATTATAAATTTTAGTCAATTCTCTATATATTTTGGAAATTAGGCCTTTATAAGAACTTTTGAATGTAAAAATGTTTTCCCAGTTTATTGCTTCCCTTCTAATCTTGCCTGCATTAGTTTTGTTTGTACAAAAACTTTTTAACTTAATATAATCAAAATTATCTATTTTGTGATCAATAATGATCTCTAGTTCTTCTTTGGTCACAAATTCCTTCCTCCTCCACAGATCTAGGAGATAAACTATTCTATGTTTTTCTAATTTGTTTATAACATTTTTTATGTCTAGATCACAAACCCATTTCAACCTTATTTTGGTATATGCTGTTAGGTGTGGGTCAATGCCTAGTTTCTGCCATACTAGTTTCCAATTTTCCTAGCAGTTTTTGTCAAATAGTGAATTCTTATCCAAAAGTTAGGGTCTTTGGGTTTGTCAAATACTAGATTGCTATAGTCATCAACTATTTTGCCTTGTGAACCTAACCTATTCCACTGATCAACTATTCTGTTTCTTGTGCTGAGCACTTTTTATAAATATTACAAATATCATTCCAGTTTAACACTGCCTGGAGAACTATAACACTTCCTAGAGATGTGGGACCAGATCCAGTCCGTCTGAATGTTCTGCCTGGGAAAGACCCTAAGCCTCTAATAGGAGTATGCTATACTCCATGCTATTCAGGAATGTGAGGGTCAGAGATGACTTTCAATGAAGAATATATTCTTATTGAATATCCCTGTCAAGAAAGAGGCTCAGTACACCTACCATATGGTAAGTTTATAAACCTTTCTTCTCTCCTTGGCATATCTAACATGGTTAAGACTTTACTGCTTTCATCAGACTAGTACAAATGTTATTTGCAGTTCTATTTCTAAGTATACTATTTCAGCAAATTGCGCATTTGTGGCAGAGAAATTAGGTTGGCATGTAACAGTGGAGTTAAGTGGGAATGGTGAGTTTGTTGGGCCTTTTGAATGCCAGAATAGCAATACAATAATTCAGGAATGACTTTGGACTGAAGTTAACTGACACCTGAGGTATTCTCACATATTTAAAATGTTTATTTCAAATGAATTCTTGGCTTTAAAATACCCTCAACTATCTTCAAAGGTTTCTTTTAAAATGCTATTTTATACCTTATATATCATCTTAAATGTTTCTAGTAAAGGAGTCTTTTGCCTTGACAGAAATAATGCTAATTATGTTATGTGGGCTCCAATAGCTCAAGAGTTAATAACCTGGGTAAACCAGGGTTCATGAGTTCAAATCTCACTGTGTACAGAATATTTTAAGTAATGTTTGCAATAAAAGATCACATGTTTTAATAAGTATATTATTAATTATTAATATTTGATTAAAAATGAAAATAGCTTTCAAATGAAATTCCATTTTGTAGATTATATTATTTAACATTTGCTTTGAGAGTCGTTAGACCGCACAGATAAGACTGAAGTTCAATGATATTTTCAGAGAGCATTTATAAGGATAAACTAATGCTTTAGTTAAATTCCAAATTCAAGCTGGAATTTAACTGTAATAAATATTTGAAAATGTTAAATCCTATTAAAAAACACATAACAATTTCCTCATTAGCAGGTCTTAAAGAAAAGTCACTCAAACACAAAGTGCTAAAAATTGCTATTCTTTAATGGTACTCATGTAGCAGATAATAGTGTGATGAATTTCTTAGTTCTGCCTCTATAGTTACTAATATAATTACTTGTTGTATGTTGTCAATTAACCAGAGTTTAGATATTAGCATTAACATCTATTCCCATTAGCCAACAGAAATTTGAAATTTCAAATATCTGTACCTGCATGCATTCCATTAACTGTAAATATCATTTTCTCTTCAAAGAAAGAAAATTCTATTAAAATTTATTTTAGAGATATTATCTGAATATGGATTTTTAAAGTTGAATTTCTTGCACAAATAGTCAATATGGAAATGTTTTACATACTTGCACATGTATAGCTTATATTCAATTGCTTACCTTCTTAGGGAGCTAGGCGACTAGGGAAGAAGAAGAAGAAAGTAAGGAGGGAGGTGTAAAATCTAGAACATAAAACTTTTTTAATACAATGTTAAAAATTGTTTAACATGCAGTTATGGAAAAATAAAATGTTATATATTAAAAATAAAAAGAAATTCTATTGGAACAGGAAGGTTCAAATTTTAATATGGATAAAAGCAAGACAAATCTCTTAGAACTAAGCAAAAAGTAAAAAAAAAAAACTATTTTGTTTATTTTTTAAATTTAGAGATATTTACATTGTTGTAGGACTATCCCAGCTTTCATATTTGAAAGTTTTACTGATTTTTCCATTCTTGATTTTTAATTTTCTTAGTAATCACTAAATCCTCATTATTCCTGACACTTAATTATGTGATGGAGTCTTGTAGTCTATGCCAGTATTACACAAACTTTGGTGGTTCCTCCAAAGCTGGAAGGACTTTAAATATGCATTGGCAATGAATTCTATGTCTCTCATCCAAGTTTCATGATACTACTCATGAAATTGGTAGTAGGATGTTTTTAGCTATAAAAACTCTTGAAGGAAATGTCATAGGGATGTGGAGAGATTATGGTATCTTTGTGGATGGGAGGAGTATTTTTATATCTACAAAATCACAAACCTTAAAGATTTAAAGTAGGACATACAAGAGAGTTCGTTTATGAAAACACAGATGTTTTCATTAGAGTGGGCATTGACTTTCGGAGCAGATGGATATTTAAGTAATATGATGTGATGACATCTCAAAATATTGCTGCCACTCTCACAAGGTATTCCATTAGGGATTCTTATTTGGGGTAGGTGAAACCATTGTCTCCTGTTAAAATCTGAAATATGAGTCATTAACACCATTAATTCATTAAAGTCATTTCCAGCATAATGGTTCTCTTGAGAACAGTGTCTTGCCCAAATGGAATACAAAAGAGAAAAAATTGAATAGAAGGAGAAATGAGTGGAGAAGTAAGAAGGGGAAAATGAGAGATGACTGCTTTTAGTATTTTCAGGTGCTGCTATATGGTAGAGGGATTAAAGTATTTTTGTTTAGCCTCTGAGAAAATGCAAACGAATTATAGAAGGCATACAAGGACATATAAATTCAATGATCTATTTAGAAAGGTCTCGGACTGGCTGCTCCCTTATGGGATAAAGTCACTGAGAGATTCTAAAACTTGTAGCTTTCCTTGCGCCCAATGTAGCCAGTCTTGAGACCTATCTGCATAGTTTGCTAGTTAAGGACATAAAAATATGGAATTCATAAGGTGGTGCACACATAGTCAAGAAGACTCTAAGTACCAATCTGGCCTCAAACTTATTGTGTGACCCAGAGTATCTGTTTCCTCACCTGTAAAATGAAGATAATAAGATTGTTTCCAAGGTTGCTGTGAGGATAAAATTAGTTAATATTTGTAAACCGCACTATAAGCCTAGAAGTATTATATAAATGCCAACTATTATCCAAATTATCCAAAAGTCAAATGAGCAACTTTTGGGACTTAATAAGTTCCCAATATTAGAGGTCTTTAAATAGTAGTTTGTTAACCACAGGTGTAGCAAGCGAATAGAGCACCTGTCCTGGAGTCCCAGCATCCTAGGTGGAGATGAAAGCTGCTGACTATTTCTGCAGATGCTGCAACCAAAAGTACTGAAGATCCAGAAGACAAAGTTCTGGACGCTAAAATACTTGTAACTAATAAATAGTTTGATATCAGGAATTGATAAGAATTTTTCTGTGGAAATGACATCAGAGAAGTACCTTTTTTGCCACTCTATCCTAAGGACTATAGGACCTTTCCATCTATTTGTATCTGAAACTCTATCTGTGCTATCTCCCTCATTAAAAAGTGAGGTCCTTGAAAACAAGACCTCTTTTCCATTGTTGTCCCCAGGGCTCAGCACAATACTTTATATATGGCAACTGCTTAAGAAATATTTTTTCTTTTTTTCTTTTCTTTTTTTTTTTGCATTTGATGATAAACTAGAGAATAGCTAACTTTATTTTTTAAAATATTTTGTTCTTTTTAAAATTTTATTTTAGTATAACTTTTTATTGTCAGAACATATGCATGGGTAATTTTTTACATTATCCCTGGAACTCACTTCTGTTCTGACTTTTCTCTTCCCTTCCTCAACCCCCTCCCCTAGATAACAAGCAGTCTTATACATTTACTTATGTTATAGTATATCCTAGATACAACATATGTGTGTAGAACCGAACAGTTTTCTTATTGCACAGGGAGAATTGGATTCGGAAGGTAAAAATAACCTGGGAAGAAAAACAAAAGTGCAAACAGTTTACACTCATTTCCCAGTGTTCCTTCTCTGGGTGTGGCTGATTCTGTCCATCATTGATCAATTGGAACTGAATTAGATCTTCTCTATGTTGAAGATATCCACTTCCATCAGAATACATCCTCATACAGTATTGTTGTTGAAGTGTATAATGATCTCCTGGTTTTGTTCATTTCACTCAGCATCAGTTGATGTAAGTCTCTCCAAGCCTCTCTGTATTCCTCCTGCTGGTCATTTCTTACAGAACAATAATATTCCATAACATTCATATACCATATTTTACCCAACCATTCTCCAACTGATGGACATCCATTCATTTTCCAGTTTCTAGCCACTACAAAAAGAGCCGCCACAAACATTTTGGCACATACAGGTCCCTTTCCCCTCTTTAGTATTTCTTTGGGATATAAGTCCAGGAGTAGCACTGCTGGGTCAAAGGGTATGCACAGTTTGATAACTTTTTGGGCATAATTCCAGATTGCTCTCCAGAATGGCTGTATTCTTTCACAACTCCACCAACAATGCATCAGTGTCCCAGTTTTCCCACATCCCCTCCAACATTCATCATTATGTTTTCCTGTCATCTTAGCCAATCTGACAGGTGTGTAGTGGTATCTCGGAGTTGTCTTAATTTGCATTTCTCTGATCAATAGTGATTTGGAACACTCATATGAGTGGATATAATTTCAATTTCATCATCTGAAAATTGTCTGTTCATATCCTTTGACCATTTATCAATTGGAGAATGGTTTGATTTCTTATAAATTAGAGTCAGTTCTCTATATATTTTGGAAATGAGGCTTTTATCAGAACCTTAACTGTAAAAATGTTTTCCCAGCTTGTTGCTTCCCTTCTAATTTTATTTGCATTAGTTTTGTTTGTACAAAGGCTTTTTAATTTGATGTAATCAAACTTTCTTATTTTGTGATCAATAATGATTTCTCGTTCTTCTTTGGTCACAAATTCCTTCCTCCTCCACAAGTCTGAGAGGTAAACTTTCCTATGTTCCTCTAATTTATTTATGATCTCGTTCTTTATGCCTAAATCATGGACCCATTTTGATCTTATCTTGGTATGTGGTGTTAAGTGTGGGTCCATGCCTAATTTCTGCCATACTAATAAGAAATCTTTTTTCATTCATTTATTCATTCATTCACACTATCTGCCTCATCTACTAATCTTAATCAAACAAGAAAATGAGACTAGCCTGGCATTATTTGTTAGTGAGCTTAATCTAGCTCTTTGCATCACTTCCTTCCTACTCAAAATCCCCTCCCACCCTTTTTATAGTGATACCCATCCTGTCTGACCAAGTGGATGTGTTGGTTGGCTTTGCTTACCTGTTTTATTTTTGTTTGTTTGGATGGTTTTTTATTACAAAGAAAAACTCATTCATATACAAACAAAAGGCATCAATAAGTAAAAAAAATTTTTTTCTTCTAGAATTTTATTAAGAATCAAAAGCAAAATCACCAGCCTCCTTTTAGAATCATCTTCTTTCTCATTTTGAAGCTCAAAAAAAAAACCCAGTTGTTTTTCTTTTTTATCATGAGATTCCTCTAGTTTGTTTTTATTTCTCAAAGATCACAAGTAGTAGGCCAGTGATAACATGTATCAGTCTATTTCCTTATCACTGTGTTCAGACAGATAAAAGATATCAGTTGCCAACCAGCAAATTACCAAGAGCATAAGGAATTGAGAAGATAACTGCAAGTTATTAACAATGATGGTGACAAGGAAAAGTAGGAAGCCGACAATTCCTTCTCACTACTAACACAGTGATGATAATTCACATTTTATGTAGCATTTTCCTCATTATCTTATGAGCAAGGGAGTGCAAATTTTATTATAGGTAAAGAAATAGTCCCTGAAAGGTTAAGTGATTTATCTATTGTCACACAGCTATTAAATATAATAAGACAGAATTTGAATCTGTGTCATGATTCCAAATCCTATAGGATGCCTCTTAATTTGTCCCTACTTTGAATATTATAATAGAGGAAAATAAAGGACTATTGGACTTCAATTATTCTTCAGAATATCTGGGTTTGAAACCAGTTTTCTCGCTTACTAAGACAAAGTATTTTTTACTAATGCCTCTATTTTCTCACTTAGGAAGAGTGGTTGAAGGTGGTGGTTGACTTTTAAGATCACTTCCAGCTGTGACATTCTTTTATTTTATTTCAATGAAGGTCTCTAATTAAAAAGAGGAGGAATCAATGAAGGAAAATTTGTAATCTTAATTTAATTCTTACCTATATGGGGAAGCTGATAATTGGGTAGAAAGGAAAGCCATCTTTTGGGGGAAGACCACTTAATCTTAGAATTTGTGATACAAAAAGAAAATAGCCAGTAATATTTGGATATACCGCCTAACCCTAAATATTGATTTCAAATGGATTGCAATCCTAGAGAAAATTCACCCAGGAAAAATGGAAAATGCTCAAGAATAACATTCTGAATCTGTAAAGAGAAACCATTCAAGTGAGGAGGAAAGGTGAGATTTGTTTAGAAACTAATGTGGATGCACAGAGAACTCACTAATTAATTTATATTTTAAAATGACAAATACAGGAGTTAGAAGAGCAGACAATAGAGAATGCATACAAATGTGTAGTTTAATCCTTTAAAAATAATGCCAGAAATTCTAAAGCTCAGAATAAACTATGACTTACTGTGAAAACACAATGAACACATGTATGCTTAAAAAAAAAAGTTATACATTTTTAACATATATTGCCATCTGGGAGAAGGGGTGGGGGGAAGGAGGGGAAAAGTTGGAACAAAAGGTTTTGCAATTGTCAATGCTGAAAAATACCTATGCATATATCATATAAATAAAAAGCTATAATAAAAAATTATAAAAGAAAAGAAAATCAAAGAAGGCAAATGACCTTTAAAAGGTAGTTAGAATGATACTGATGACAGAAAGGAGATATACTCAATTCATTTTATTATCATTATTCATTATTTATTCTTCTTGCCAAGGAAAATAATATGGGAACTACAGAGGAAAAAACAAAAATCGTTAATAGAATTGATATCCAAGACAGAGTATTAATAGTAGCAAAATAACAAGAGAGTACCTAGCTGCCCTTGAAGGCACTTGCCCCAGATGAACCACAATTCATGTTACAATCCTAAAAGAACTGGCAAGTAAGATCAGTAATTATTGGAATATTGTGGAAAATAAACTGAAGGATTACAGAAAAGAAAGTGTGAAGATTTTCAAAAAAAGGTAATGGAGGCTTCACATTGGACATCATATTCAATTCCTGCCAAAATTCTTGAATATATGTTCAGTTATTCAATGTTCAATTCTTCCCCTATCTCCCAGTTTTGACCAATTTAATGGGAAAAGAACCAAATCCCAATTCTACCAATTATTATCTATATGACCTAAGGGGAATTATTTAATCTATCTGAACTGCAGTGAGTTTATCTGAAAAATGAAGTATAAATTAAATTACCTCTATGGTCTCTTCTAGCTCTAAACCTATGACACTATTATTTAAAAGAATGTGGTGATCATCTAGAGCCAGCATTTCTATCAAGAAAAAGTTTATTCCCTTGAGTTACTAAATTTGTAAATGAAGATAATGTCATAAATATAATTTACTTAGATTTAGCAAAGCATTTTATTGAATTTCTTATTCTTTCTTTGTGTAAAATGAAAGATCTGTACAATAGTACATTTTTATTGGTTGAATGATTGGTATAAAAAAGTCATCATTTGCTTGATGTCATCTTGGAAGGAGAGTTTTACTAGAAGTCCTCAAAAAACTAGAGTTGTCCCTATGCTATTTAAAATTTTTTATCAGAGATATAGAAAGATAGAGGTAGCATGTTTATCAGATTTTCAGATAACACAAAATTGAAAATAGTACAATGGATGACAGAGTTAGATTAAAAAGTATCTTGGCATACTAGAATATTGAATCCAAATTAATAAGTCAGAATACAATAGAGATAAAACTAAAGTTTTACAAGGGTTCCAAAAACTAACTTCATAATTATAAAATTAAGGCAATTTATCTGAAAAGGATCTGTGGACTTTTATAGATTCAGTATAATTCAAGGTAATATATCCAACCCATACCTTGAATATCATGTTCAATTCCAGATGATGCCCTTTAGGAAGGACAGTATTAAATTGGAGAGCATTTGGGAGTGAAGAACTAGAATGGTGAAAAAATCTTCAAGTGTATGCCATATAAGAATTGATCATACAAGAATTGAGGGGAGAGAGGAAGTATATAATAAAAATTATTATCTTCAAGAATTTAAAAGGATTTCACTTAAGAGGACAGAATTAGGAGTGGTTGGTAAAAGCTGAAGAAGCAAATATAGGTTTTTATTTAAGGAAAAACTGCCTAACAATTAGAATTCCCCCAAAGTAGAATGTGCTGCCTTAGAGTTGCCAAACTTTGCAAAACTCATTGCAAAATGTTTAGGTAAAGGCTGGAAAATTACTTGTCCAATATGCTGTGGTCCATTTCTTCTTAGGTTATACTTGGCCACTCAAATCCCTTCCAACATTGATATTCTATAAACAAGACACAGACTTTGTAGATAAATTAGACCAATATATAAGACCTACAAAGCTTTTTTAGTCTGACACATTGCTCCACTTTTCCTCATTTTCCAGTCTTGTGGCAATATGTAATGGCAATGTATACCAGTTATCTGGAAAAGTCTAATTTCAGGACTCTATTTCTAATTTTGATCAAAATTCTAATTTAATCTGTCAGAATTTTTAATCCAAAATAACAGTTGAGATAATTTATAATTTTTATAAGATCATTTCTCAATATTAGGATAACAGAAAGTAATAATCAAATTAATTTGCATCAAAATATCAGTTTTGACTAATATACTATCACCCCAAAATTATTAGAAATGATTTTGTCAAGCAAAATGCTCAAGTTTTTTTAATAGCAATATATATACTTTTTCAGACTCTAATAGTATTATTTATTTTCTAATTGCATATATTCTTCCTGGAAAGATTTTTAATCGACTTTGTAAGCACCAAAAAAACACTTCTTTGAGACAGGTAAGATTATTCTTATCTTGTTTTAAAAACATTTTTTAAAATACTAGTTTTACAAAACAGATTTATAATCTTTTAAAATGCCTATTTCCATGTTTTTAAGTAGGGTGATATATAATCAGTGAAAGAGGGTTTTGACTATAATATGCCTCTAAGAAATGGATTGAAGATTTCCTGATCATATTTCTTTGGACTTCTATTCACAAGTGGACTTTGAATGTGTGTATATATGTACACATACATACATATATAATACACACATGTTAATATATGTGAACATATATACACATACAAATACATACATATTTTTAAATTTTTAATTAATTTTACAAAAATTTTATGCATAGGTAATTTTCCAGCATTGACAATTGCAAAACCTTTTGTTTCAACTTTTCCCCTCCTTCCCTCCACCCACTCCCCCAGATGGCAAGTTGACCAATACATGTTAAATATGTTAAAGTATAAGTTAAATACAATACATGTATACATGTCCAAACAGTTATTTTGCTGTACAAAAAGAATCAGACTTTGAAACAGTGTACAATTAGCCTATGAAAAAAATAAAAAATGTAGGCAGACAAAAATATAGGGATTGGGAAATCTACAAATACATATTATATGTATATATATGTATACACATTTACATTATAGAGTATTATTAAGATGTCATCAATAAATGGTGATCTCACAAGATCTTGCAATTCTTATTCAGCAAATAGAAATACAGGACAAATGACTTGCACCAATAGCAAACTAGACCTTTCTTAATGTTCTTGTAATCCTTGTCAAAATGCTCTTAAGAACTATGTAGCTTAGGACCATTTCCCCCTTTTAAAATTTTCCTGTTATTCTTTGAGTCTGTCTACTTTTTCTAGTTTTCCATATCTTCTTGCCATTAAACAAAATTAATATAATTGAGTCTTAAACATCTGGTCTGATAAAATTTTTGTTTATTTCTTTTGAAATAATAGTCTAAGTTTTGGTTTATGTGATTTATTTTGATTCCTATTTATTTTAGAAGCCCGTATTTATTTTAGAATTCCATATTGCTATTTTACCATTATTGAGAAAATTATCTTGATGCCAGCTGTCACTAAAAAAAAATTATATTTTCTTAACACCACTATCTTTTCTGGATTTTCTGAATTTTTCTGGATTCTGGATCCCTCCCCTCTTCCCAGTAAAGAGAGCCTTCCTTTAGACCAAAGAAAAAGTTAAACAAAAGCAACAAATTCAGCAGTCTTGGCATCAGACAGTTTATACAACATTCTACATCTGTAGTCTTCCATCTTTCCAAGGAAGAAAAGAATTAATATTTCTTTTTTCCTCCTCCAGAGCCAATATTGGCCATTGCAATTACACTGTTCTGTCCTTTGTTTTAGTATGCTTTTTCCAGATGTTAATTTTCATCCCTCTCACTATCCTTTTTTTCTGTTCTGACATCTTCTCCACTCTCACCCCCCTTCCATTTCTTGACTCTAATCTCTCATGGGCTAAACAGCCAGATAACCAAAATGTTTGAATTCTGAGCAATGGGATTTCAATGAATGTTTTTGAGGCTTTCCCTTGAGTAAAATCACATGATTTTATTTTATTTTGAGACTTAGTCCTGTCTCTTGCTAGAGGCCCCTTTTTTATATATAAATAGCTAAGGAGACAAGGAAGATATTGAGAAAATCAAAATGATTCTGATTCCATTTTGCAGATTTTATTCTGAATTACCACTTTGGTCACTCCTTTCAGTTCCAAAATTCAAATTTTCAAAAGTTGTTTTTCTCTCGACATTTTGTTGTTGTTAATTGTAGTTTAAATTATGTCTGACTCTGCATGACCCTCTCTTGGGTTTTCTTTGCAAAGGTACTGGAGCGCTTTGTCATTTCCATCTTCAGCTCTTTTGATAGATGAGGAAACTGAGACAAACAGAGTTAAATGACTTGGCCAGCCAGTAAGTGTCTGAGGCTGGATTTTAATTTAGAAAGATAAGTCTCTGACTCCAGGCCTGAAACTCTATCAACGACATTACTTACCTGCCCCAAGTTAAGTTTAAAAGTTCACTTTCTCATTAAAACACTTTAATTAAAATTAGCCTGCTATCTTAAATTTGAGTTCAGTTTCCCTATAACTGAAAAAAAATCCCTGTTATTTTTATACCACTGACTTGAATATTAGTATGAAATGTGTTCTGTCTTAAGTTCAGTTTAGTTTTCCTGCTAATCCACTCCATGTCAAGGAAGTCTGTTATCTCTGTTCCACTAACAGATAGACTCCATCCATCAACTTTTCCTGACAGCATGATAAAAGAAAGGCTGTGGTAGCCTCAAGTGTCTGGCCAATCATATTGTTTTTGCTGCTTATGATGCTACAGGTTTTGTAACCAATTGTGTTGTTTTCCTCATCTATGACATTTCTGTCCTTGTAACCAAACATTTTGTTTTTCTAAGATTCTCACTTCTAATTTTTGGAGGATCCTCCTTTTGTCCATAAAAATTGATTTGTCCTTACTTGAGGTCTTTTAGCTTTCTGAGAAGCTATGAGACCTCCTATGGAAATTGTTATTCTTATCAGTAAGGACAGTGAGGTGACTCAGTAGATAGAATGGTAAACATGGAGTCATGAATACTTGAGTTCAAATTAAATCTCAGACATTTATTAGCAATGTGAACCTGGGCAAATCACTAACCCCTTTTTGCCTCAGTTTCTTTATCTGTAAAATGAACTGGAGAAGGAAATGACAAACCACTCCAGTATCTTTGCCAAGTAAACTCAGTAGGGTCACAAATGAACACAAATGAAATGACTAAACAAAGCAAGGTAAAGGCATATTTAATTCCTGTGATGGAAATAAATTAAATGCCTGACATTTACATAGCTTTAAAGTTTATAAAGCCTTCCTATATATTATTTGATGTTTAAAACATACTCGTAACATAGATGCAAGTATTACATTTTACAGATGCAGAGGCTGTAGCTTCAGAAAAGTTAAACCAGGATTAAGTAGCTAGTAAATATCCAAGGTAAGATTCAAAACCAGGTCTTTTTTATTTAAGTTAAGCAGGTCATCAACTGAATGCTGATTCTGGATCAAGTTTATAGATCATTCAAAAGATATCTCAAACCTTGAATGCCAGAATTAGAATTCAAATAATAATCTAATAAACTATAAAATTGGGCCCACACCAGCAAGATATTTAAGTCCAAAAGTCAATTTACAGAAGTAGATAAGAGAGACACCATGTTTGAACAACTTGATAGAGGAATTTTTATCATAATCAATAGTTAGCCACAGCATAGACACGTACACACACACACACACACACACACACACACACACACACACACACACACACAGTTTAAGGTCCAAGGAGAGAACGGTCCCAATGTACTCTGCCCTAGTCAGACCACTCCTGGAACAATGTATCTTCTTCTACATATATCACATTGAGAAAAATATCAGTAAATAATGCATCCAGGAAAGGGTCACCATGTTGGTGAGAGTGCTGGAGACTCTTACAATAAGAATTTGCCAGAAGATAAATGACTTTCTTTGGTGAATTCTTTCCAGAATCTCTACTCAATCACATGTAGTTCATCACTTCCTAATCAGTCTTCCCATCTCTTTGCTCTTTTGTATATTGTCCTTCCTCATTTGAATGTAAACTCCTTCGGGGCAGGGATTGCTTATGGTTTTGCTTATATTTCACCCATCCCTTAGAACCATGTCTACAAGTAGTATATATTTAATAAATGCTTATTGTTGACTGACTAGTCAGCAGAGAAGAAGAAATGACAAGGAGAAGACAACATGTTCTCCAAATATGTGAAAGGCCATCAGTCATGTGAAGGAGGGAGTAGATTTGTTCCCTATGGTTTCAGAGGGCAGAACGAGGATCAGTATGTAGAAATTAACAGAGAAAAGGGATTTAACTCAAAATAAATTTAACATAGAGTATGGAGATGGATGTTCAGTGAGGAAATACTTTCCATTTCTCCCTTTAGTTTCCTCAACTTAAGACACATGGAGGTTAGATTTATTGGGCTAGTTTTGCCAGCTTTCCCCCATCAAACACCACATGAGGACAGATCCCTAGGTGTTATGGGAACAACCTCCTTGTGGCTGCTGGGGATCTAATTCTGACCAGCAGAATAGATCAGATCCCTTCCTGTGAGAGGATGATAATGATACAAAGAGACTGAAAGGCAGTTGCATTCTCTGACTTCTCTCCTCTTCCCTCTTGTCTCCCATTATTTCATTCCCAATTCACAAGCAACATCTGAGTCAGTAAATCCTGATTTGCTATTCCTTCAAGTGTTATGATTCACAGCTGTGGGGGCTTTTGGAGAATTGACCTGCCTCTTCACACTTAGGCATGGTCCTTAACAATTCCCCATTTTTTGTTTTATGGGAACATTATTATTTTTCCCCAACAGTGTGGCCAGTAAGTTTGTGTATTGGCTGATATCTGAGTCCACATGCTAAGGTATCTGAATCCCATGCTGAGGAATGCAAACAGCACTATCAAAATCTTTTCCATCCTATTCTTCTGAATGGTTGCAGGGTAAGATGCTATATCAGGTGGTGAAGCTTGTGAGATGTCATGGAGGCAAACTTTATGACAAATGGAGATGTAGGATTGTAGTAAGAGTAAGCATTTTTCATTAGTCCCTCATCAGTCTCCTGGCTTGGCCCTTTGATGTGTTGGCCCATTTTAATTACCCTGAAAAAGTCTTACTGAGTCTCTTCTCCCTTTCCTTCCTCGAAGGTTATCAAAGTAACTCTCCTGGGAGGATCCTACTCACAAATAGTTCCCGATCACTGCTGCTTCTTTGTTTCTTGTGCCCCAGCTTGGACACCATTTGTTACGAGAGCAACCTGCTAGTGGCTACTGCTGACCAGCAGGTTAGATCCCTTCATGTGAGAGGATAATAACAATATAAGGAGACTGAGAGGCAGTTGCATTTACTGACTTCTGTTCTCTTTTCTCTTGCTTCCAATTTATTTCATTCCCAATCCGAAAGCAACATCTGCATGAGCAAAGGCTGATTTGCAATTCCTTAAAGTGTATTATGATTCACAGGTGTGGGAGCTTTTGGAGAATCAACCTGCCCCTTTACACTTAGGCATGGTTCTTAACACCTGGGTGACTAAGGAGGGAAATGATGGTGATTTTTATCTTCTTTGGGGCATATTTCTCCAAAATCCTGCAGAACAAGGAGTTCTGAATCACTTCTAGAGATTCCATTATGGTTTATTGAACTCTTCCCCAACCTCTTTATGTGATGGGTGACCCCAAAGATATACAGGTAACTGTTTAATAGTCAGCTCTCTAGGATGAAGATTTTTATCCTTTACTTTTTTAGATACAGACAATAACAAAACAACAAATCCAGATCTGAATCGCAACATTTGCCAATTTCCAAGGTGTAAATGCTCATACATAAAATCATGAAAAAAAGTGACACCTCAAAAATAGAATAGGCCAAATAGCAAAAGAGGTACAAAAATTCACTGAGGAGGAGAATTGGCCAAATGAAAAGGAGATAAAAAATTAGGTATTCTTGGAATTTTTCATCATAAGTCCTTCAGAATTGTCTTTGATTGTTGTATTGATCAGAATCATTAAATCATTCACAGTTGATCATCTTTCAGTATTGCTGTTAATGTATACGATGTTTTCCTGGTTTTATTCATTTGCTTTGCATCAGTTCATGTAAGTCATTCCAGACTTTTCCAAGAGTACCTAACTGATCATTTTTACATTTAGAATACAATAGTATTCTATCAGTATCACATTTCACAACTTGTTCAGCCATTCCTTAATTGATGCACACTCTCTTAATTTCTAATTCTTTGTGACCAGACCTTCTGGTGTTAATTCTTATGTTATCCTGACTGTGACTCCATGAGACTTGAATTGTTTTTGTTTGTTTGTTTGTTTTTGGCTGCTTGCAATATTTTCCACTTAACTTGAGAGCTCTGGAATTTGGCTTTAATATTGTTTGGAGTTTTGATTTTGGCATCTCTTTGAGATGATTGGTGGATTTTTTCAATGCCTATTTTACTTCTTTGTTCTAGAAAATATCAGGACACTTTTCCTTGATAATTTTTTGAAACATGATGTCAATACTTTTTTTTAATTACAACATTTAGAAAGTTCAATAACTTTACAATCATATCTCCTTGATCAATTTTCCAGATATGTTGTTTTTCCAATGAGGGTTCACATTATTTTCTATTTTTTCATTCTTTTGGTTTTGTTTTATTGTTTCTTGATGTCTTAGAGTCCTTAACTTCCATTTGCTCAGTCTAATTTTTTAAAAATTATTTTATTCAATGAACTTTTTTATCTCCTTTCCCATTTGGCCAATTCTACTTTACTTTAAGTTTTCTTCATCAGTGAATTTTTGTACCTCTTTAACATTTGGCCTATTCAATTTTTGAAGTGTCATTTTCTTCTTTTGTGCCTCCATTACCAAGCTGTTGACACTTTTTTCATGAGTTTTTGGTATCACTCCTATTTCTCTTCTCAGTTTTCCCTTTACTTCTCTTATTTGATTTTTATTTTTCTTAATTCTTCCCTGGCTTAAAACCAATTTATATTTTTCTTTGAGATTTTAAATGATAAATTATTCCTTTTCTTATGTTTTCCAATGTCTTTCCAAAGATCATCCAATTAATCAATTAATCAGCAAATATTTATTATGCACCTACTCTATCCCAGACACTGGAGATACAAATAAAAAGAATATGTTCTAATAGGGAAGACAAAAATATATAAAAACACATGCAGCATTTAAAAAGTTGATAAATTATAATTAAATACAAGGTAGTTTAAGAAAAATACACCTACACCTTCTGATAATTCATGTTTCTAGAATCCTCTATACATTGACAAATGGCAGACAATTTGAGATCTTCAGAGTCTATGGATGAAAGTGATAGAATCTGTTAGACAAATGAAGGCTATCTTTATTTTGTCCTCCTGTGTTGCAAAAATCTGATAAGACAAAATGTACAGATCCTATATTGAAAATGAGAAACTTGCCAAGGTCACATAGGTTATGAGTGTCAAAGATAGAATTTGAATTCAGGTCCTTTAACCTGAACCAGGTATTTCCCTTGATGTCTCCCTTAAAGTTGTTAAGATAGATTGTGCATACCTGTTCCCCATTCAAGGTCTTATTTATGCTTCAAGAACATATCAAACTTTATCCTGAATTTCTTTCCCAATGGATCCTTTCCTTCCTCAGACATTGGAGACTACACCAAAATAGGACTTCTCTAGATCTTTTCTAGTTCTTGGAGAACAGAAGCGTCTTTGATATTCTCCGCTACTATTACTTTCTATTTTATCATAAACATCTGCACACAGTGTATTATCAGGACATTCAGGTATCAAGTCTCAATATTGTTGCCTGCAGGATTCTATTAGTCCTTGGGAAAAGAGCTGATTCTAATAATTATCTGGCATGTTTGCCTATTCTGTGCATTTCAAGCTTGTGTTGCTCACTTTCTTGTTGACAATGAATCTCAAACTCACCTTGATATATAACCCAAATATAGGTAGTCCTTCTTACTCGGGCCACAGAGTCTTCACACCCTGATTAGATAAAATGCAATTTTAAAAATACTGTTGGCACCTGGGAACCATTTATTGTTCAGAACAGCAAGACAGTCCCCATCTTCAATTCATCACAAGTCAAAAATGCACAAGATTCTAAGAAATCAAATGGAAAAATAGCCAGGAAGAACTATTGATAGGTTACTCAATAGGCCTTGTACAGGTAATCATGTCTGTTGTGATTAGCTTCTAAGAGGGTTAAATGTGGCTGAGCCTTGGATTTGGAGTCAAAAGACTTGGCTCTGATGTTGATTTTATAGCCCTGGGTATATTATGTAATGTCTCACAGCTGCAGTTTCCTCATTAATAAATGTGAGGATAATAAAACTTCTACACTGACTTCAGTCATAAAGTGTTTTGTAAACCTTAAAAGACCTTATGAATGTGACATTTTATTACTTTCTGACAATGAATTACTAGTCACCTCTAGAGTAATGTTACTAAAATAAACAAATTGAGTAAAGCATTTGGGATGGAAAGCAATTGAGAAAACTGTCCCCAAAACATTTAGAAGTATTAAGGGAATATTTCAGAAGATTAATGTCTTTGCAGATATTTAGCAATCTTTGTTAGGATCCAGGCTGCAGAAGTAGGAGTGAGCAGCCAATGTGGAAGATGGTAACCTTTTAAGAATAAAACCCTGTTGGGAGCCACAACCTCATAGTGCCAGTGCAACAAATTTTTTTACTGTCAGTTCTGGGGCAGATAATCCCATAGAACTAGTGAAGCAAAGCTACTAGTAATAGGCTAGAGCACCTCAGAGTACTAGTACCTCAGTTCTGCTGGTGTAGGGTGGACAACTCTGTAGAACCAGTATGACATCTTTTTGAACTACCCAGAGAGAATGGGACAGGATAGTGTGTGTGTGTGTGTGTGTGTGTGTGTGTGTGTGTGTGTGTGTGTGTGTGTGTGTGTAATAAAAGGGAGAACAATAGAAATATGCTCACTATGTAAGAAAAGTATAAATATACTTAGTAGTGAAAAGAGATAATCTGTGAAGAGAAATGGGGGCTTTCAAAGGGCATGAACAGACAATTTTCAGATGATGAAATTACCACCATCCATAGTTATATGGAAAATTGCTTTAAATCACTATTGATCAGAGAAATGCAAATTAAAGCAACTCTGAGGTACCATCTCACACCTCTCAGATTGGCTAGAATGACAGGGAAAGATAATGATAAATGTTGGAGGGGATGTGGGAAAACTGGGACATTAACGCATTGTTGGTAGAATTGTGAAATAATCTAACCATTCTGGAGAGCAATTTAGAACTATGCCCATTTTAGAACTGTGAATACCCTTTGACCCAGCAGTGCCATTACTGGGTCTGTGTCCCAAAGAAATAATAAAGGAGGAAAAGAATCCACATGTGCAAAACTGTAGCAGCTCTTTTTATGGTAGATTGAGTAGATACCCATCATTTGGGGAATGGCTGGACAAGTTGTGGTACATAAAGATGTACTACAATATTATTTGTTCTATATTATTATTGTTCCATAAAAATAATGAACAAGCTGATTATAGAAAAGCCTGGAAAGCTGAGCAAAACAAGCAGAACCAGAATATATTGTATACAATGACAGCAAGAATGTGATGATCAATTATTATTGTGTCCTGCTTTCTATAACCCCCAAGTTGGGGTGACAAAATGTACTGTACTTTCTAGAGCCCCCATGCTGGAATGATTAAAATATACCATCTTAGTGGAGGAGTGATGAGGTGAGACTCCTGAGGATGGTGGAAATGTGGTGTCTGTTTATTCTCAGGAGGGCTGAGAGCCCTTAGGAGAGATGGGTTGTGATCCAGACATTGTCAGCAGGTTCTCTCGGGGCTGAAGGATCTTATACCTCACCCAAAATTCCCCCACTGGCTGTGGCGCTCTACAAACTATGAAAGACTTGGTTTTTCTCAATGGTTCAGTGATCTGAAGCAAATTTGTATCCAGAAAAAGAACAAAGGAGACTGAATGTAAATCACACATGCTATCTACACTTCTATTTTCTGGTGTTTTTTTTTTTTTTTTAATCTCTCCCAGTTTTTTTCCTTTTGCTCTGATTTTTCTCTCCTAACATGTTTCATAAAGTAATGTGTATTAAAAATAAATAAATTTACTAGGGAAAAAAGGAAGAAATGGGGACCTTTTACTAGCTAGCCTGGGGGTTTGGTATTTGACAAATCTATTTGTCCTATCTTCAGAGGTTGGGAGTTAGAATTCTTGGAGCACCTGACACCAAGTAATATGAGGAACATGGGTTACATAATCAGTTACATAATTCTCTTCACAGACCATCTCTTTTTACTACTGTGTGTGTATACCTTGCTTACATAGTGAGCATATTTTTTATTGTTTTGTGTGTAGAGAGGGAGAGTCCTACAGGAAATGTCCTCTCTAACACCTGTAATAATTGGTATTTTTCCTGGGAATGAAGTACAATGAAAAAAGGGCATGTTCTACAAGGCAGTGGTAGAAACTATTTAGAAGAGAAAGCCTGGAAAAGATACCTTAGAAGTTTTAGTTTATAAGGAATACAGATAAAAGAGAGAGAGAGAGAGAGAGAGAGAGAGAGAGAGAGAGAGAGAGAGAGAGAGAGAGAGAGAGAGAGAGAGAGAGAGGGAGAGGAGAGAGAGAGACAGAGAGAGAGACAGAGAGAGAGAGACAGAGAGAGGAGAGAGAGAGAGAGAGAGAGAGAGAGAGAGAGAGAGAGAGAGACAGAGAGAGAGAGAGACAGAGAGACAGAGAGAGACAGAGACAGAGAGACAGAGAGACAGAGAGAGAGAGGAGAGAGAGACAGAGAGAGAGAGAGAGCGCGCGCAGATAATTATAAGGGTCATGCATCACAGAATGAAGAGAGGGAGGGGAATCAGAAAATGAAGAGAATGAAAGAAATCTCTTCAGAAAAGGAAGATTAAATAAAATAATTAAAATTTTAAAAGTTAATGAACAGGATCAGTTGAAGGAACAAAGAAGAAGAGTAAATCTACTTGCCAAAGGGAAAAAAGGAAAGAATTGTAAAATTCTTTAAAATTTTAAAAATAATAAGAGATAAAAAGGAACTATTAAGCAAAATCCTTTTTTTTTTTCCTGAGGCTGGGATTAAGTGACTTGCCCAGGGTCACACAGCTAGGAAGTGTTAAGTGTCTGAGACCAGATTTGAACCTAGGTCTTTCTGAATTCAAGGCTGGTGCTCTATCCACTGCGCCACCTAGCTGCCCCTGAGCAAAATTCCTAAAATTAAAGTGGTAACAAAGGAGGGATAGGATCAGCAATGAGGGGAAGAGAGCTAGAGAGATAACTGGGTTATTTTTAAAAAGACTAAAGTAAAGTAATTGAAGAAGTATATTACTTAGTTTATATCAGAAGAGAAAAATAAATCATAATTTGAAACAAAACAGCAGTAGAGACAGAGAAAAATATAAACTAACTCTTATGATTTTAGAATTTAATGGACCAAATACTACAGTAAAATTAAAAAGTGACAGATGGAAATTTTAATAGTGTACTTTTTCAAGCTGTTAGAGCTGGCTCCAGCACATCCTAGGCCCTTTGATATGTGACATTTGGTTAAGAAAAGTGAGCTCAGGGTTCTCTTCCTGTTGTAATATTTAATTCAATTAAATATATTTCTCCCCCTTTTTCTGATTGCATCAAACTTCTTAAGCAACTCATACTATCTCCCTGCTCTTTTATCAATGCTCTAAATGCCATAAATGAATGCCCTAAAATGAAGTAATTTCTTGTGAATGTTCTCCTCAGTTTCACATTTAAATTATCGAAGCCTCATTCCCCCATCCTCTTCTACTTAACTTCAGTGTTAAAAGAATGAAGTTATCCTTTTTGTGCTCTTGAATCAGGCCCTTTCTATATTCTCCACAAAGTTTCTTTTTTCCTCCCTCTCTCCTTCCTTTCCTCTTTTCCTCTCTCCCTCCCTCTCTCCCTTCTTCTTGCTCTCCCTTCCTCCCTCTCTCCCTCTTTCCTTCCTTCTTTTCTTCCTTCCTCCCTCCCTTCCTCCCTTCCTTCCTTCTTGAAAAGGCAGTCATATTTTCTCAGTAAACCAATTCACAAATTCTTTCACAGTGCTAACATTTTATCACCTTTCCCAAGCGTATGATCCCAAGAAGTCTGACAAATTTGCAAAATAAGTAAATATTATAAGCATTTTCTCTCTTTCCATCCCTCCTTCCTTTCTCTCTCCCTTCCTACTTCCATCCCCTCCCTCTCTTTTCCTCCCCCCTCCACAAAGCAATTGTTCTTTCATAAAATGTATCTATTTAAAAACTTTGTAACATCATAACAAAAGTATCTAATAACTCATTTCAGAATATCCAGATTAAAAGACTTTAGTTTTTCAATGATACAATTGCATTACCTTCTTAACAATATTCCTTAAGCAATAGATTTCCAAAAATATATAAGAAAACTTAGAAACACAATAATAACATGTATATCATGAAACAAAACTTGATACTAATCAAATGACCTTAATTCAGTAGAACGAATTTCCAAATTATCTTACATAGAACCATTCATTTTGTCACCTTTAATATTTTATACTAATCACATTAAGAACTAATATATAGTTACTCAATATAGATAATTATAGCCAATTAAGGAAATAATAACAATAATAATTTATACAGTGCTTACCATATATCAGGCACTGCATTATGTATTTTATAATTATTATATCATTTTGATCCTTATAGCATTCACAGAAGTTAGGTCATCATCATCCTTTCAGATGAAAGAATTGAGATAAACAGAAGTAAGGTAACTTGCTTAAGATCACAAATCAAACAAAGCTAACAAATATACAAGATCACATTTTGATTCAGGTTTTTCCTGAGCCATGAAATTTCTTTTCTTCTAACAGTAAAAAAAAGAAGAAAAAAAAACCTATCATTATCTAGGGACAGATACAGGATCAAAATGTTGTTTCTCTAATTTTTACAATTCTATTCTCAGTTTTTCTCAGAAGAATTCTACAGAGAACTACCTAAAAATTTACTCAAGCATTTCAACATTTATTAAAAAAAACATTAAAAACAGGTTTTGGAAATTCATAGCAGTAAAATCACATTTAAGTCAAACTTAGTTTTTAATTTTTTTAAAATGCCATATATATCTGCAAATTGGGAATAAAGATTCCTTTTGTTTGGGTGTTCTAATTTGGCCAAAATTAAAAGATAGAGAGAGAAACTTTTTTGAAGGATTTTTTAAAACTTCTCCTTCTCCTTCAACTTGATCAGGTCCCAGGAAAAATATAATTTGACTCACAAACATAAATTGATTAGAAAGACACAAGAAACACTTAAACATCACTGTACACAAGTAGACGTCCCTTTTCAGGCTAAATCTGGGACCTTTCTATCTTGTAGATTATAGTGACTGGGAAAAATCCACTACCAGTTTATCAGCCACAATAAAAGGGATTTTTAGCTCCTTACTAAGCAAAATAATCTTGAATGACAGATCATTTCTTTTTAACAATAAAAGGAGGAGCATCCAAAAGGTTTAAGGCAACATCATAAATGTGAAAACAATATGGTTGACTGGAAGTTTAGAATGCGAGGCTGATAACAATTCCTTATGGAAAGCTCATTGGTGATATCCACCTATATGGCTAACTAAAGTTACTGTGATGAAAGATCAGACTTTCTTGAAGGATAGTTAGTGTTGCAGAGATAACAGACCAGACTTCCTGTACATTCTTTAAGGATAATAGATTTCCCTGATGTAACAATAGAACAATGATTAATAGAAAAACTGAACTTCCAAATTTTAATTTAGAGAGAAAAGCTGAATTTATGAACTCAACTGAGAGACAAAGAAATGTGACTTTGGCAGTGTACAAAATGTTGGTGTTGATACCAAATAGAATCAATTACAAAAATGGAAACAATATTAACTTGATTTCTTCATTTAAAAAAAATTTAAGAGAAAGAGCCTTGCCCTTTATCAAGATAAAGATGACGACTTTTGGTGGTTTTGTTGTAAATAATAATTAGTAAATAACTCTTTAGTAATTAATATGAAATTCTATGTGGAACACATTAGGGGCTGAGGAAGGTATCACTAAAGTAGGTCTATAGTGATGTGGTGTGAGGATAGAAGGGGGTAAATGGGAAGTTGGGTATAAATAAGGGAATCTCCAAATATCAGCTGGCTTCAGAAGTCAGCCCAGTGAAGAAAGTAGGGAGAGGAATGTGAGAATGGCAGGAAATATTTGTCTAGTCTAAACCTCTTGTGAAATAGATAAAACAAGTGGACCCCAGAGAAGAGAACAAATGTGGCAGAGTTTGGATTAGATCTCATCCTCTGATCAATCCAGGCAAGGATGTGCTACTTTTGCTTAGAGAAATGATTTCAAGAGTAGATCTTGCCTTAGGCTGAGGAATTTAAACCCAAGCCCTAGCCCTAGAATTCAGGGAACTGAACAACCTAAGAATTCAGAAGGTTGTTGTCAGCCTGAGAGGTGGTGTTTGGTATTTGACCTTTTTAGGGAAAACATGAGAAAAAAAAGAGAAAATCCATTACTTTATATTATCAGTGTGGTGTTTGTGGAAAGAGAATGGGAACCTGGAGACCTGAGTGACTTTGGGCAAATAATAGTCATTCCAGGTTTTTGTTTCCTTAGTTGTTAAGGGTCATGATTGGTAAGATTCTCTCAAAGCCTCCTTTTTTAGACAAAGTCTAAAAGCTTGTGATCCTGTTGCATGAATTTAGACATCAGTCTGACCTAATAAACCAGCACAATCCTGCACACTTGGAGTATATGTGATACACTCCACTAACAAGTGATGAGAGTAAGTAATCCTCAGAATTCAGCATGATACAACGAGAAAAAAAGGACTTCATTATTCAAAGAAATGAAGTATGCTTGTTAAGGAGAATGTATATCATAAGCTACAGGAGATAGATAAGAGATGTGTCCTTGTTGGATTAGCTGATTTCACCAAATCAAAGGGAAGTGACAGGCTAATATAAGAGGGAGACATTCCAGAGATTGAAATTTTCTCTCTGTCTTTGTCTATCTTTGTGTCTCTGTCTCTGTCTCTGTCTCTCTATCTCTTTTTCTGTGGTCTCTCTCTCTCTCTCTGTTTCTGCCTCTCTTACTCTCTCTCTGTCATTTAGTCTTTTTGTACCAATTAGAGAGCAAAAAACCAAAACAAAATACTGAAGAGAACCAGTTAACACAATTGGTCCTACAGTTCACATAGGGATTTTACACAACCAAATGGAGTCAATTATGTTCTCCTCAAATTTACTTTTGACTAAAGTTAAGCTAGAAATTCTCTCATCATGATTCTAGATACAAACACTTGTCTCCTGACTTGGAATTGGAAAGATCTGAGATTTTAATCCTTCCCTAGAGATTTGGGTGAGGCTGGACAAGTCACTTAACTTTTTCTCAGCCTCAGTTTCTTTACCTGTAAAATGGGTATAATAATAGTTCCTAATTTTGAATCAGGCTTTAAAGAAATTCAACTATTTTTACAAGATATTGACTGATATAAATATTAATTTTCTGAACTTGGAATATATGAGTCTTGATTAAAAACTATAAACACATGTGTCTAATAATTTACCTCACAGAGCCATTGTGAATGTTAAATGAGATAATATGTAAACTACCTGGCTGACTGTAAATCATATGTGTGCATATACATCTATATATGTATGTATAAATAATAGTTATATATTATTATAATTATCACTGTCATTATTATCATTATTTCTGTCATTTCTATACCCGTGACCTGGGAGCTGGACTGAGCTGTCAGTATTAACTCTTGTCTTTGTTCTCTGCTTTCTGAGATTGACATTCCTATGGCAACTAACTCCACATCGTGATCCTTCCTATGGCCCTGGATGTCACTCTTAATTCTCTTCCCCCACATTATCCCCCACCTGACTTTGCCACCAGAGAGTAGCAGCTGCAGTATGGAGTCTCCCAAAGAGTCTGTACCACAAGGAGGATGAAGGGACCAGAAGGAACTGGCATCTGTCCCCATGTGTTTCTGATAACTAGAAAATAAAACAAACAAAACAAAAAATCCCTCCTGGCTCTAACTTTAGCGGTTGGAGGTTACAGGGAAGTGTGTGTGATCTCTTTGTCTTTCTTGCTTAAATGGGGCTGGAGTGGGGGAGGGACTAGTCTTGGGAAAACAAAGAGGAAAAAAATGGTTCTTCTCCTAGTCTTGGGCCTCCCTTTTCTGCATTGCTAAATCACAGAACTTTTATGCAGCAACTTTCTTTGTCCTGTCAAAAAAACAAAACAAAACAAAACAAAACAAAACAAAACAAACAAACAAAAAAAAACAAAAACAAACAAACAAACAAAAAACCTGGACTACGAGAAGAAGAAATTGTTGAAAATGGGGGAGAGTCACCTCCTTCATCCTTAGGAACCTTGAAAGGAGCTTCTAGTTTGGTCCTGTCTTCTGAGTTTCCCCACAGTGGGCATAAGTTATGTTGCTGGATGACCTGGTAGATAAAACCCTGAGTTTGAAATCAGCAAAACTGGAGATCAAATCCAGCCTCAGATACTTACTGTGTTACATTTTGCCTCAGCTTCCTCATCAGTAAAATGGGAATCATAATAGCACCTACCACTCTGTTTGGCAGTGTACAAAATGTTGGTGTTGATACCAAATAGAATCAATTACAAAAATGGAGACAATATTATTAATTTGATTTCTTCATTTAAAAAAATTTAAGAGAAAGACCTTGAGAATCCAATGAGATTATTATAAAGTGCTTAGCACAGTGTCTGGTACATTTTAAATGCTATATAAATGTTAGCTGCTACAATAACAACTACTATTACTATACAACAACAATAATAATAAAGAATAATAAAAGTAAATTACATAAGTGATGATGAATAATGTTGATAATAATGATGATAAATAATAAAATAATAATTAGCATATTTTAAGATTTATTCAGTGGTCTGCAAATATTATCTCATATTGTCCTCCCACCAGCCCTGGGAGTAAAGTGTTCTTATTATCCCCATTTTACAAAGGAAGAACTTGGGGTTGAGAACCTGAGGTAGGATCTAAACTTAAATCTTCTGGAATCTAGTTTCAGTGATCAATCTACGACCCATTTTCCCATCTAACTGCCTGTGACCTCCCAGGTGATCACAACTGCGTTAGTTAATATAATCACCTGCCTAGTCTGTGCATAGCTTGCTATGTCCAAGCTGTGCTTTTCCAGGCTTTCTGGTCTGCCCAATCTGCGCTCAGTTTGCAGTGATTCGCATCATTCTGACCTGGCACAGACCCCCATTCCAGGCTACTCATTGGCTGGCAGAGGCCGGGAAGCTTCGGGAGCACTGAGTTCTCATGAGAGCAGAATTTGCAGGATATGATAAGCCACCTGCACAGAAAGAAGGAGAGACAGTTTGAGAATGCTGATCCTTGAACCCAACTTTCTCATAGTCCCTTCATACACTGACTGATTTATCTACTTTTTGTTTTCATTTGTGTTTCCTTAGCAACATTAAGGATATAGTTACTAATAATAAAGCGCTAAGTCTCTGGCTATTCTCTTCTGGAGAAAATTAATTTTGTAACAACATCAGTGTCTGTTTGTCTTTCTTTTCTGTCGCTTTTCATGGTCTCTGTGAGAGCCAGAACATCTGGTCTGATTTCTGGCATCTTCATGGGTTGTGCATTCCCCAACTGCCAATGATGCTGTACATATACTAAAATATGTATATACAGTATATGCACATATATACATATGCTCTTATATATATATATGTATATATATGTATACTAACTATAACTAGTATTGACAGTATAGACACTGAGTACTATGAAAGTTCAGAGGATGAGGAGAGTTTAGTGGTTTAGATGGTCAGAGTAGTCTTCTTAGAGGAGGGGAAATGCTCTGGGCCTGAAGAATATGGAGGATGTTGATGGGTAGCCAAGAATGGCAAGACTTTCTAGAGAGAGAGAGACAGTGAAATGAGCAAAGATGAGGGAAGAGGATTCTCAAACTGAGCTTGAAGAATAGAGAAGAGAGATCATTTTAGCTGATCCAGTGAATTTGTGTGGAAGACTAATAAAGTGATAGGATAATAGTTCTCAAGCTAGAAGGGATCTTAGAGGCCATCTCTTCCAACCCTGTTATCTGATAGATGAGGAAACTGAGAAAAAAAAGTTGATCTGGTTCTCTGGATTTTTTCCCCATAGTGTTTTATGTATAACTAGTCTCTCTAAAGACATATTTAGTTAGTCTCTTCAGGTGGGAAGCATTTCTCCTATTTTTAAAATTTCTTCTAACAATGCTTCCTACAGGTCTCTGTAGTAATAGGTCCCCAGATCAATAGGCTGAAGGACAACAGTCTGAATCCCAGCTGACCATCCAAGTAGGAGGAACAACATGTGGGTAAGGGGCTTCGAATATGGGTCTCTTCATTCTTGGTGGAATGGGTAGAATGTTAGGCCAGAGCTGGTATCCAGCTCACACACTTCTAAGCAGGTCACTTAATCTCTCTCTGCCTTGGTTACCACAACTGTAAAATGGGGATGGTAACAGTACCTACCTAGCAGGTGGGGATCAAGTGAGACAATATTTGTAAAGCCCTTAGCACATATTAGGCACTCTATGCATGTTAATTCCCTTCCCCTTTGCCTCTAGGTGCATGAGTAAATTCAAAAGTGAATAAAACACAACCTAACTACTCCAAGAGCTTATAGTCTCATGGAGAGACATTATCAGATGCAAAATTAGTAGCTAATGCAAAATTGAATAGTTTTTAAAAATCTAAATAATCATTCAAGATAGCAATAAGAGATATAAACAATGATGTAAACTTGGTTATGGGAATTTGCTTGTTTTGCTTCAGGATGTTGTCCCAACATTCTAAAGAAAAAGACTAAATTTTATTCCAAATGTTCCTGCCTTTTAGGGGAAAACACACTTGTTGGCCAGTGGAGATTGCAAATTAGAGGAGGAAACTCAGAGGAGAGCTCGGATATGTATCAAATAATTATAAAACATCTCCACAAATTCCTTTTCTTTTATACACAACAGTGAAAAAATATCTTTCATTCTTGGAGTGTTTTGTTATATTCTCAGGTGACCTCTGTGAATGAAATGAAACAGAGATTATTTTTCTCATTTTACTGATGAGGAAGCTGAAGCCCAGAGAGATTGAATGACTTGTTAAATGTCTCATTGCTAATAGTAAGAGAATTAGGGAATAGAACAAAAATGTCTAGGTTTTCTCTTTTTCATAGTCCCTGGAGTCATTCTTACGATTGGAATATTGTAGATCACTAAATGGGGATATGGACACTGCTTTTTGTAGACTCTCATGTAGTCAATTTGACTTTTGGAATCATCGTAGGGCAGGAATTCTTATTCTTTTTTTGTGGGTCACGGATTCCTTTGGTGAAATCTGGCTTTTTCTGGATCCCTCAAAATTTTTAAATTCATAAAAATAAGATACAAAAATTACAAAGAAAATCAGTTAATTAAAATATAGATATTAAAATATTTTATTAAAAGAAAGTACTTGATCTTAGATTAAAAACCCTGATAAGAGTCTCAAACAAGGTATAAAATTGGAATTTAATATTTATTTGTGAGACCAAAGTCTTTCTGCCTAACAAATGGCATTCTACTTCCTAATAAATATATGTCCTTGCATCCTAGAGTCCCCTTTGTTGACTCAATCAATTCAATTTGGCAAATGTTAATCAATCACATATTATTTTTATCACTGCTCTAGCTACGCACAGTGGGAGATACAAAATTTAATTAAATCATGAATGAATCCAGTTTGAGACTGTCCAAATTCTTATGAAATTCCCGAGTTATTATGTATATAGAGTGGTCTAAGCACAGAAAAATACTCAGAATTTATCAGAAGATACTGACTCAATTTTTAAAAATGATAGATCTTGTTTCTACATCACATTTGTTTCCAATTTCCCTACTCAACATGAAATGAAGAAAAAAGAAAAATAAATAAAATTCAATTAACCAACATGTTAACCAAGTCTGATAATACATACAATGTTCCACGCCCATAGACCCCGCCTCCACAATTAAGCTCCATTTATTCCAGTTCTTTCAACTATTAAAAGAAACTTTTTGTTCAGATCTTTCTCCTCAATAATAAAGCAAACTCAGGTGAAGAAAACTCAAAAGGTTTATTGTAGTACCCAAGCTGAATGCAGCCAGGGGATGAAATTCAGACCTCACCACTACTTTTATAACAGAGTTTCCTAATAAGGGAAAGATAATCCGAATGGTACACATTTCAAAAAGGGGGTGAACTTCTCTCTAATCACCATATTTTAGGGAAATGAGATTTGAGATAAGGAGATGAAAACACTTGGCTGTCTGGGGACTGTTAGGTATTACGAAGCACAAGGAGATGGGACCAGAGCTTGGTCCATCTTTTTCTATGGACTGCTCTGGAAGATAAGCAAAACTGAAAACAGCAGGATAGCTCATCTCCTGACAGATTTCAATACAACCTCTTGGAAAGCCTGCTTCTTTTCTTATTATACTCACAGAATGATCCTGTAATAATTCAATTTCTTTATACCATTTGCAGTTTAGGTAAAAGTCATGGGGCTGAGTCATTTCTTTCCAGAGTAAAGCTACTTATTAATAGAGTTGTATTTTATTGTGTTATTTGTTGCATATATTTATTACAAATAGTAAGTGCTTAATTAACATTTGCCAAACTAAATTGACTGAGTCAACAAAGAGGACCTTAGGATCCAAGGATATGTGTCTATTAGGAAGTAGAATGGCACTTGTTAGGTAGGAAGACCTTGATCTCACAATAAAATTGACCTAGGCCCTGCCACCAAGATCATCTAGCTGGGTGGGCTTAATTAGGAGAGGATCAGAGCAAAGAGCATGCGCGAGAAAGAGGTGGAGGTGGTGCTGGTTGGAGAAGGCAGTTGGATGATAATAGGAAAAAGTAGAAAATTCCATGATTCTGAGCCAACATAAATGCTTTGGTGACCTTTCCCCTCTCCTCTAAAGCTAGCAATTGAGGAACAACTGAAGAATCATCCTTTCCATTAGGCAGAATGCTAAGAATGCACATTTAGAGACCACCAAGCTTACTCCAGATGCTCATCTTGCCCATCACTTGTTGGGTGATGTTGGGGAATATCTCTTTATCTCTTTTTAGGCTCCTCACCAGGACAAAGGCAGTGTGCTAAGTCAAGGAGCAGCAAAAGACGTAGTCTCAATCTAGAGCATGAAACAGAATCATGATGTGGAGACGTGATGTCAAACTCAATTAGAAATGGTCTCTTGAAAGGCATAGCAAGACGTGCATGGTAGATGCTTGTTTTATTCCATAAACTAAAAATAAAATAAAATAATGAGAAATGAGACATCTAAACTATACTTAAGGATCCCTGCAGGTGTATAGAGACTTTAAAAAACACATTAACATTTGTGGTTGTTCATTCATTTCAGTTGTGTCTGACTCTTTGTGACTTCATGTTTGGTGTGTTTTTTGGTAAAGACACTGGAATGGTTTTCTGTTCCCTTATACAGTTCATTTTATAAATGAAGAAACTGAGGTAAATAGCATTAAATGACTTGTCAAGAGTCACACAGCTAATAGTGTTTGTGGCCAGATTTGAGCTCAGGAAGAGGAGCCTTCCTGACTCCACAACTCTCTGCTGACTCTGGCACTCTCTCCACTGGACCTAACATTATCTATGTTCTATTATAGTTTTATTTATTTTGTAAATATTTTCCAAGTTACCTTTATTAATACTGGACTTGGAGTCAGGAAGACAGCCACTTACTAGTTGTGTGATCCAAGACAAGCCATTTCTTTCCATCTGTTTCCTCATCTGTTAAATGGGGAAAGTATTAGCACTTACCTCACAGGGTGGTTGTAAGGATCTAATAAGATTGTATGTATATAGTACTTTATAAACTTAAAGTGCCACCAAAATATGATTTATTATTGTTATAAGTTTATACGGACTAACAGGACTGGACAAGTCAGAACGAGTCACATCAATCTTTCATCTTCTGGAGAAGCTTCAACCTTTGAGTGATACAATTAGTGGGGAGAACTGTATAGGTCTCAGGGGGAAACTGGATTTACTGGAAGGCAGCATGGTCAGTGTAAAGACTTATGGTACTTGTAGTCATTGGTTCTGAATTCTGCCCCTTACTTTATGTGTGATTGGCCTTTAGTTTCTTTAGCACTGATTTTCTTCTCATTTTTAAAATGAGGAGGATGGACAGATGATTTCTAAGGTCCCTTCCTGCTCTTGTTTTGTGAGGATATGAGGGAGAATTTGAAAATCCATGGATTTGATTGGGTATTCTTTTGTGTTTTGCATTTTTCTAGTTGGAAAAATCAAGTCAATCATGTTTTTGATGTGTTGTTAAGTCTAAATGCTTGCTTGGGAGCTAAAAAGCTCTTTATTCTTCTATAGAGACATAGACATGAACTTTCTTGCTCTGTCTCTCTGTCTCTCCTTCTCTGTCTTTCACTTTCCTCTCCCACATGTATACAAGTACACATATATGTCTGTATGCATGTATATATCTGTATTCTGATGTTCCTAGGAAAGAGCTCAAGGCAGGGCCAAATTAATGAAAATCTGATGATCTCTGAAGTCTCCTTAGGTGGGAACAGGAGCAAAAAAAAATGATTTGTTTGAAATTCTCAGAATTAATTCTAATTTTTGCAAACCCAGAATTAGGATTTGGGCAACAGTTTTTAGATGGGGTCAAAAAGGGTAAATGACTAGATAACCTCTATCTTAATGAGAATTTTCTTCCAATTCCATCTCCAACCTATTCCCAAACCACAAATAGACTTCTTTGAAAACAGAATGTGAAGGCAGCCAAGTGACTTGTTAGCCAGCAGATTTCTGAAGAAGAGGAGGGTGTGTCAATTGGCAAGAAAATTTGGTTCAGAGATCAGCAGTACATCTTCCTTATTTGTCATAAAAACATAAAAACTCACAGATGTTATTTTAGTAGCACTTAGTCCAGAGAGCAGAGATACAAAATTGAGCCAGCCAGAACTGGAACTCCTGGAGAACAGAAGGTAAGTATTAAAATCATTGTTAATTCTATGTTCTGTTGATGCAGGTAGACTGGGATTGGGGAAACCTGATAGATGGAGAAAAGAGGAAATTCCTTGTAAGCATTGTAAATTTACCTAGATAGAATAGAAAGGCTTGGGTTTGAATATTAACTCTGTTACTGTCTGTGTGGCCCAAATCTTTTTGCCTTACTGGGTCTCCATTTTCTCTTTGTCAAATAAGGGGAATGGACTTAATCTCTGAGATCCCTTCCAACACTAGATTCTGTGATTCACCTTCTTTCACTATGTTCTCTTACCCAATATTATTCCTTCCCGCTACCCCATGCCTATCAAAACTCTTATTTCCTTAGTTTAGGAAGATTGATTTGACAAAAAGGGGGAGGGAATCACCCTTACCCATCTTAACACTCTTGGTTTTTGTTGTTGATGATTTTAACTTTGGGGATTTGGGCATTTTATAAGAGTGTAGCTGGTTCAAAAGAATTATTCAAAGAGTTGATAGAATACCAGTCATTATGATTAGGAGAAGTTAATAAAGAATTTTTAGAGAGTAATGGAGGAGAGTGTAGAATGCCAAAAATCAGACCAGCTGTTCTGGCTCTCACAGAGACCATGAAAAGCGACAGAAAAGAATGACAAAATAGACACCGGTGTTCTTACAAAGTGAATTCTCTCCAGAAGAGAATAGGGAGAGACTCAGCGCTTTATTGTCATTAATAGTACCTTTAAATGCTTTCTAACCACAATGTTGCTAAGGAAACACAAATAAAAACAAAAAATAGATAAATCAATCAGTGTATGAAGGGACTATGAGAAAGTTGGGTTCAAGGGGAAACTTCAGCATTCTCAAACTGTCTCTCCTCCTTTCTGTGCAGGTGGCTTATCATATCCTGCAAATTATGCTCTCATGAGAACTCAGTGCTCCCGAAGCTTCTTGGCCTCTGCCAGCCAATGAGCAGACTGGAATAGGGGTTTGTGTCAGGTCAGAATGATGCAAATCACTGCAAACTGAGCGCAGATTGAGCAGGCCAGAATGCCTAGAAAAGTACAGCTTGGACATAGCAAGCTATGCACAGACTAGGCAGATGATTACATTACCAAGGCAGGTGTGATCACCTGGGAGGTCACCAGAGAGATTTGGGGTCTAGACCTTCTTGATCCCTTAAATCATATCAGATAGATGGGTCACAGTATCTTTTGCAGTTATGGATCAGGTATGTTATGAAGGTTAGGGTGCAACTGGGAGCAATAGGGACTGGCTTTTGAGCACTTCCCACCATGGACTCATCTCTAGAGAGTGGCCCTGCCAATTCTGGTTACTAATTTCCCCCTGTTATCTGTCATGAGACTTCAAACTGAATTTTATTTCTACCATTTACTACCACAAAGTATTGAGCAAGTTCCTCCACTCTTCTGAATGAGTCTTAGTTTTATCATCTTTAAGGTGAGGGATGTTGGGCTAGGTGATTAGGAACATTGGGTTTGGATTCAGGGTATCTGAATTCAAATTATGGCTCCAGCCCTTGTTATCTGGCTCTTCTCCTCTTGGAGCCTCAGTCTGTAAAATAAAGGTCGTTAAAGTCAATGACCTCTAAGATCCTTCCTAACTCTCTACATAAGATCTTAGGGTCCCATAATCAATACAGACTACTTCCAGTTCTAAATCCTATAAAATAGAATTATGAATAGTGCTGGCTGCAACTGAAAAACTTCCTGTGATAGGAGTTTACTGTTTTATTTATTTAATAAAATACTTCCCAACTACATGTAGAATACATTTTAATATTCATTTTTAAAATTTTTTCTTTTCTTTTTAAATGGTATTTTATTGTTCCCAATGCATGGCAGGATAGTTTTCAATATTCACCTTTGCAAAACCTTGTATTCCAAATTTTTTCCCTTTTTCTCCCTCACCCTGTCCTCAAAACAGCAAGCAATCTGATATAGTTTAAATATTAATATTCATTTTTTAAAATTTTGAGTTTCAACAGTAATAGCTATGAAAGCAGAAAGATCCTATTCTTTTATTCAATACAGACTATTTGTACTGATTCACTGAGATTTATTAATACCAAAATATTCTTTGCACAATATAATATTAATACTAAAGAGCTTGTTTCTGGTAAAATAACAATATAAATTATTTCACTTTTTACAACTGATATAAAAAGTTGCAAAAAATTTAAGAATATCTTACACTACTGATAGTATAGTTATCAACATTTTCTTTCTCAGTGAAGTGATTGCTGTGTCAAAATATAGTTCTTGTTCATCAGTGCTTCTAAATAACTTGAAGTTATACTATATGACTTCTTGCCAGATGTACAATATTTTGGAAAGATCAAATACCACATAAATGTACTTGCAATTTTTATAAATTTCTTGGTATGAAAAATCCACACAACTTAAAATCTGCTACTATATATAAGATTTTCTAGGGTTAAGGTTAATGTTAATTTACATAAAAGCTGATGTTCAGTAAACACTACATTTGCAGAAAACCCAGGGAAAGAGATACTATTTTGTTTGGTTCCAAATCAATAGCACCAAAGAGTGTATTATTTTTCTAATTTCTATTTCAACTTAATTGTATTTGATTGAAACATAAAAAACCTGACATTTTACCAAAATAAAAGAATTCCAAGTTTTCTCCCTTTCACTTCTTGAGAAAATAAGCAATATATTATATATGTAAAGTCAAATAGAACATATTTCCAAATTAACAATGTTAAAAAAAAGAAAACACATATACATGCAAATACACACACAAACCCAAGAAAAATAAAGTTTAAAAAGTATTCTTCAATTTAGAAGAACAAGGATAATCTACATCTTAGATCTGTGGAGAAGCAAGGAATTTATGGCCAAAGACAAACTAGAATACATTATGAAATACCAAATAAATTATTTTAATTATATTAAGTTAAAAGTTTTGTGCAAACAGAATCAATGCAGACAAGGTTAGAAGGGAAGCATAAAACTGGGGGAAAACTTTTGCACTCAAGGGTTCTGATAAAAACCTCTTTTCCAAAATATAAAGGGAATTGACTCATAAGACTACAAAGTATTCTCCAATTGATAAATGGTTAAAGGATATGAACAATCAATTTTCAGATAAAGAAATCAAAACCATTTCTACTTATATGAAAAAAATGCTCTAAATCACTATTGACTAAAGAAATGAAAATTAAGAAACTCTGAGATACCATTGTACACCTCTTATATTGACTAAGATGACAGGGAAAGATAATGATAATCATTGAAGGGAATGTGGGAAAATTAGGACACTAATACATTGTTAGTAGAGTTGTGAACTTATATAACCATTTTGGAGAGCAATTTGGTACTAGGCCCAACTGTGCATACCCTCTGATCCAGCAGAGTCTCTACTGGCTCTGTATCCCATAAAAAAGGGAGAAGGATCCACATATGCAAAAAATGTTTGTTGTGGCCATTTTCATAGTGGCAAGGAATTGGAGCTGAGTGGATGTCCATCAGTTGGAGAATGCCTGAATACATTATGGTATGGAATGTTATGGAATATTATCGTTCTGTAAAAAACAATCAGCAGAATGATTTCTGAAAAAACTTGAGAGACTTGCATGAACTGATACTAAGTGAAGTGAGTAGAACCAAGACAACACTGTGCACAGCAACAATAAGATTATGAAATGATCAATTCTAATAGACGTGGCTCTTTTCAACAGTGAGGTGATTCTGTCCAATTCTAATAGACTTGTGATGGAGAGAGCCATCGTCATCCAGAAAGAGGACTATGAGGACTGAATGTGGCTCACAACATAGTATTTTCATCTTTTTTCCTTTTTGTTTCATTCCTTTTTGTTTTCATTCTCATGTTTTTTTTTCATTTTTAAATGAAATTTCAATTATGGAGCTATGTATAGAAGAATTGCACATGTTTAATATGTATTAGATTATTTGCTGTCTAAGGGAGGATTGAGGAGAAGGGAGTAAGAAAAATTTGGAACTTGTTTTTTCAAGGTTGAATGTGGAAAACTATCTTTACACACACACACACACACACACACACACATATGTGCAAAGATAGTTTTCCACATATATATGTGTGTGTGTATGTGTGTGTGTGTGTGTGCAAAGATATAGATAGATAGATAGATATCTATATCTATATCTATATCTATATCTATATATATATATATAAAGAGAGAGAGAGAGACAGAAAAACACAGAGAGAGAGAGAGAGAGAGAGAGAGAGAGAGAGAGAGAGAGAGAGAGAGAGAGAGAGAGGTGTGTGTGTGTTTGTATGCAAAGATAGTTTTCCACATTCAACATATATATATGGGGGGGGGGCTGAGGTAATTGGGGTTAAGTGACTTGCCCAGGGTCACACAGCTAAGAAGTTTTAAGTGTCTGAGATCATATTTGAACTCAGGTCCTCCTGACTTCAGAGCTGGTGTTCTATTCACTATGCCACCTAGCCGCCCCCTTTGCATATATTTTGAAAATAAAAAGCTATTATTAAAAAAAAAAGTCTGCTTTACTTCTCTCTCTAGAGGTAGATGGGTTTTTTAGAATTGTCTTGGATTATTGTAATCAGAGTAATAATCTTTCACGTAAATCGTCCTTCAATATTCCAGTTCTGTGCAGTGTTCTCTTGGTTCTGCTTATTTCATTTTGTATAACTTCGTGTCAGTCTTTCCAGGTTTTTCTGAAACCATTTTGTTTGTAATTTCTTATAGCACAACTGAATTCTATCATAATCATATAGCATAATTTGTTTAGTCATTCCATAGTTGATGGAATCAAATCCATTTCTTTGCCACCATGAAGAGTTATTATAAATATTTTTGTACAAATACATTCTTTTCTCTTTTTCGATCTCTTTAGAATATAGATCTATTAGAGGTATTTTTGAGTCAAAGGTTATACACAGTTTTATAATCTTTTTGACACAGTTCTAAATTGTTCTTCATAATATTTAGACAAGTTCACAACTTCACAAATAATGCATTCATGTTCCAATTTCATCACCAGCACCACTAGTATTTTTCACTTACCTTTTCTGTCATGTTAGACAATTTTATAAGTGTGAGGTGGTATCTCTGAGTTGTTTTAAATTACATTTCCCTAATAAATAGTTATTTTGAACATTTAAAAAATGCGATTATTGATAGTTTTGATTTCTTCTTCTGAAAATTGCCTGTTCATAACCTTGACCAATTGTCAACTGGGGAATGACTCATAATTTTTAAAATTTGGCCCAGTTCATATTATGGAATGTTATTGTTCTGTAAGAAATGACCAACAGGATGATTACAGAAAGGCCTGGAGAGACTTGCATGAACTGATGCTGAGTGAAATGAGCAGGACCAGGAGATCATTATACATTTCAACAAAAATACTATTTGATGATCAATTTTGATGGATATGACCATCTTCAACAATGAGATGAACCAAATCAGTTCCGATAGAGCCATAATGAACTGAACCAGCTACACCCAGCAAAAGAACTCTGGGAGATGACTATGAACTATTACATGGAATTCCCATTGCCTCTGTTTTTGTCCTCCTGCTTTTTTGATTTCCTTCACAGGCTAATTGTACACTATTTCAAAGTCTGATTCTTTTTGTACAGCAAAACAAATGTTTGGACATGTATACATATATTGTATTTAACTTATACTTTAACATATTTAACATGTATTGGTCAACCTACCATCTTGGGGGGGGAGGAGGGGAAAAATTAGAACAAAAGGTTTGGCAATTGTCAATGTTGTAAAATTACCCATGCAAATATCTGGTAAATAAAAAACTATTAAAAAAAATCAGAACTGAACAAATAGAAATGAATGATTCCCTGAGACATCAAGGATCAGTCAAGCAAAATCAAAAGAATGAAAAAATAGAAAGAAATATTTCATATCTACTTGGAAAAACAACATTTCTGGAAAATAGATCTAGGAGAGATAATATGAGGATTATTGGACTTCCAGAAAATTATGATGAAAAAAAGAGGAAATCATCAAAGAAAACTGCCCAGAGGTAAAAGAACCAGAAGGGAAAATAGGCATTGAAAGAATTCATCAAACACCTTCTGAAAAAGACCCTAAAAACAAAACAAAACTCCACGGAATATTGTAGCCAAATTTCAGAACTATCAGACTAAGGAAAAAAATATTACAAGCAGCCAGGAAAAAAATAATTCAAATACTGAGGTGCCATAATAAGGGTCACTCAAGATCTGGCTGCATCCACATTAAAGGATAGAAGGGCCTGGAATCTGATATTCTGAAAGGCAAAAGAACTTGGAATGCAACCAAGAATAAACTACCCAGCTAAGCTGAGCATTTTTTTTCCATGGAAGAAGATGGACATTTAATGAAATAGATGAATTTCATTTGTTTCTAAGGAGAAAACCAGATTTAAACAAAAAGTTTCATCTCCAACCACAGGACTCAAGAGAAGCAGAAAAAGGTAAAATAACTCTTGAGAACTGTATTTCTGTGGTGGATATACATAAAGTTCACATGTATAATTTGATTTTATTGATATAACATAAAAAAGGGAAGTAGAAATAGAAAGGGAATAGTGTCAGAAAAAGGGAAAAGGGGAGATGAAAAGAGGGAAACTACATACTTTGGAGAGGCAAAGAAATCCTATCATATCTGAGGGAAGTTAGAGAGGGGGAGGGACATTGTGTGATTCTTACTCTCATCAGAGTTGGCTCAAGGAGAAAATAATTGGCATATTTGTTTTACAGAGAATTCTCTCTCACCTCATTACAAAGTGGGAGAGAAAAAGGGAAAAGGAAAAGAATAATAAGCAATGGGTACAAAAAAGGGGAAGGGATTTAAAGCGAGTTGGGAGGAATACTAAAGAGGGAGGGCTGCATGATGCAAGTGAGGCCCATAAGTTTAATATTGGGGAAGGGATTCAGGGGGAGCAAGAGAAGAAAAAGTATAATCCGGGGATATTATGATGGCAGGAAATACAGAATTAGTAATTTTAAGTGTAAATGTGAATGGGATGAACTCTCCCATTAAGCAGAGGTGGATAGCAAACTGGATCAAAAGTCAGAACCTTACAATATGTTGTTTACAAGAAACACATTTAAAGCAGGGAGATACATACAGATTAAAGGTTGGAGCAGAATCTATTATGCAGTGGTCCTCAAACTTTTTAAATAAGGGCCAGTTCACTGTCCCTCAGACTGTTGAAGGGCCAGACTATAGTAAAAACAAAAGCTCACACTCTGTCTCTGCCTCTCAGCCTATTTGCAATAATCCAGTGGGCCGCATAAATGTCCTCAGTGAGCCACATCTGGCCCTCGGGCCATAGTTTGAGAACCTGTGCTATTATGCTTCAGGTGACGTCAAAAAAGCAGGGGTAGCCATACTTATCTCAGATCAAGCAAAAACAAAAATTGATCTAATTAAAAGAGATAAGGAAGAAAACTATATCCTGCTAAAGGGAAGCATAGACAATGAAGCAATATCAATACTAAACATATATGCACCAAGTGGTATAGCATCTAACTTCCTAAAGGAGAAGTTAAGAGAGTTGCAAGAAGAAATAGACAGCAAAACTATAATAGTGGGAGATCTCAACCTTACACTCTCAGAATTAGATAAATCAAACCACAAAACAAATAGAAAGAAATTAGAGAGGTAAATAGAATATTAGAAAAATTAGGTATGATAGATCTTTGGAGAAAACTGAATGGTAATAGAAAGGAGTATACTTTCTTCTCAGAAGTTCATGGAACCTATACAAAAATTGACCATATATTAGGACATAAAGATCTTAAAATTAAATGCAGGAAGGCAGAAATAGTAAATACTTTCTTTTCAAATCACAATGCAATAAAAACTACATTCAACAAAAAGTTAGAGGTAAATAGACAAAAAAAGTAATTGGAAACTAAATAATCTCATCTTAAAGAATGATTGGGTGAAATAGCAAATTATAGATACAATTAATAATTTCACTCAAGATAATGACAATGATGAGACATCATACCAAAATTTGTGGGATGTATCTAAAGTGGTAATAAGGGGAAATTTTATATCTTTAGAGGCTTACTTGAATAAAATAGAGAAAGAGAAGATCAATGAATTGAGGGTACAACTTAAAAAGCTAGAAAAAGACCAAATTAAAACCCCCCAACCAAAAACTAAACTTGAAATACTAAAATTAAAGGGAGAAATTAATAATATTGAAAGTAAAAAAAAAAAACTATTGAATTAATAAATAAAACTAAGAGTTGGTTTTGTGAAAAAAACAATAAAATAGATAAACCTTTGGTAAATCTGATCAGAAAAAGGAAAGAGGAAAATCAAATTGTTAGTCTTAAAAATGAAAGGGGGGATCTTTCCACCAATTAAGAAGAAATTAGAGAAATAATACGGAGTTACTTTGCCCAACTTTATGCCAATAAATTTGATAACTTAAGTGAAATGGATGACTACCTCCAAAAATATAGGCTCCCTAGATTAACAGAGGAGGAGATAAACTGCTTAAATAGTCCCATTTCAGAAAAAGAAATAGAATAAGCTATTAATCAACTCCCCAGAAAAAAATCCCCAGGACCAGATGGATTTACATATGAATTCTATCAAACATTTAAAGAACAATTAGCCCCAATGTTATATAAACTATTTGAAAAAATAGGGGATGAAGGAGTCCTACCAAACTCCTTTTATGACACAGACATGGTACTGATACCTAAACCAGGTAGGTTGAAAACTGAGAAAGAAAACTATAGACCAATCTCCTTAATGAATATTGATGCTAAAATCTTAAATGAGATATTAGCAAAAAGACTTCAGAAAATCATCCCCAGGATAATACACTATGATCAAGTAGGATTTATACCAGGAATGCAGGGCTGGTTTAATATTAGGAAAATTATTAGTATAATTGACCATATTAATAATCAAATTAATAAAAACCATATGATCATCTCAATAGATGCAGAAAAAGCATTTAATAAAATACAACATCCATTCCTACTAAAAACACTTGAGAGTATAGGAATAAATGGACTATTCCTTAAAATAGTCAGGAGCATATATTTAAGACCATCAGTAAGCATAATATGTAATGGAGATAAACTGGAACCTTTCCCAGTAAGATCAGGAGTGAAACAAAGTTACCCACTATCACCATTACTATTCAATATTGTATTAGAAATTCTAGCCTCTGCAATACGAGTCAAGAAAGAGATTAAAGGAATAAGAATAGGTAATGAGGAAACCAAACTATCACTCTTTGCAGATGATATGATAGTATACTTAGAGAACCCCAGAGATTCTAATTAAAAAGCTATTAGAAATAATCCACAACTTTAGTAAAGTTGCAGGATACAAAATAAATCCACATAAATCCTCAGCATTTTTATACAGTGCTAGCAAAATCCAACAGCAAAAGATACAAAGAGAAATTCCATTCAAAATAACTGTTGATAGTATAAAATATCTTGGAATCTATCTACCAAAGGAAAGTTAGGAATTATATGAGCAAAATTACAAAACACTTGCCACAAAAATAAAAGTCAGATTTAAATAATTGGAAAGACATTAAGTGCTCTTGAATAGGTCGAATGAATATAATAAAGATGTAGCCAGTTGACAGACCATCCATACACCTATCCCTAAACTAATCTATTTAATCTATTTATTTAGTGCTATACTAATCAGACTCCCAAGAAACTATTTTAATGACCTAGAAAAAATAACAACAAAATTCATATGGAAGAACAAAAGGTTGAGAATTTCAAGGGAATTAATGAAAAAAACAAATCAAATGAAGGTGGCCTAGCTGTACCTGATCTTAAATTATATTATAAAGCAGCAGTCACCAAAACCATTTGATATTGGCTAAGAAATAGACTAGTTGATCAGTGGAATAGGTTAGGTTCACAGGACAAAATAGTGAACAACTATAGCAATCTAGTGTTTGACAAACCCAAAGATCCCAACTTTTGGGATAAGAATTCATTATTTGACAAAAACTGCTGGGAAAACTAGAAATTAGTATGTCCCCTGATGTTTTGCTGGGCACATGACAATGTCCTCTTTTGCTTTGCTTTATTTTGTTTTGTATTCCTTTTCTGGTTTTCTTTTTTTCTTACTCTGTTTTTTCAAATAAAATAAATTTTAAAAAAGACTTTCACAATTATTCATTTTTATGATGTTGTTACAATAGAATTTTTTTCCCATCTTGGTTCATGTCATTTCACTCTGAATCATTCCAAGTGGGATTCAAATGATACATATTACCTTTTTCAATTGTATAATCTATTTTTATCCCAGATTATCTGAGAGAAGTCCGCTTCTTTCCTTTTCCTCCTTCATATAGCTTTTGCTCTCTTCCTTTACTTTCCCTTTTTAAAATTTACAAAAATAAAAAATAAAAAAAAAACTATTCCAAGGTGCTCCATTTTATTTGATTCCTTCTATGACCCCCACTGACATCGTCATTTAAAGCAATGCTTGTGTCATTATACCCCAAGGAGAATGCAAAAACTTCATAATTATAAAGTCTTTTCTGACTGACAACTTTGACTTATCTTTTTGTGTTTCTCTTTATTCTCACATTTGTACTTCAAAATTTTATTAAACTCTGATTTTTCATTAGGGATGACTAGAAGTTCTCTATTTCATTAAAGATTCATTTTTGGTCCACTGTATGATTATATTTAGCTTTTCTGGATAATAATTCTTAATTGGATTCTTGATTGTAAGCCTATATCTTTTGTGTTCCATGGCTTCTTTCTTTATAGTGGTAGCAACTAAATCTTGTGTGATTCTGATAATGGTTCTTTGCTACCTAAGATTCTTCTTTCAGGAAAAATTTTCTTTGACTTTCAACATTTAGATTTTGACCATTCCATGTCTAAGAGTTTTTAATTTCTTTCAACTGATGATTAGTAAATTCTTTGAATTAAACTTTGCTCTCTGACTCTAAGATGTTAGCAGTTTTCTTTCATGATTTCCAGGCTCTCTTTTCAGATGTCACCTTAGGCTAGAACAATGATTCTTAAATTATCTTTCTTTGAACTATTTTTGACATAAGACAGCTTGGCTTTTAATATTTTTTTCTATTTTCATTAAATCTGATTTTGTCCATTTTAATTTTGAGGGTGTCTATTACTTGGGTATGGTTTTATAACCTTTATTTTAAGCTGTTAATTCTCTTTCAAATCTCTTCCCATAGTTCTTTTCTAAATCTTTCCTCTATCATTCTCATTTCACTTATAATACTATCTTTAATTCATTTTTAAATCTTGTGTTAATTCTTCTAGTCATTCTAACTGATCTTATAGGCAAACTTTTTTTGTTTTATTTTGTTTTGTTTTTGTTTGTTTTTTCAGGCTTTGCTTATAAGCCTTTTGGAGTTTTCCTCTTTTTGATTTGCATCTTGGGCATCCTTAATCGCATAATGCTTTTTGAAATCAGTAATTTACCATTACAATATTCTCAATTTTTCTAGCATAACCCTTCATTTCAATAGCATTTCAGGCTCCAGTTCTATGACTGCAAATTATTTCCCACTGTTTCCATTTAGAGTTGTCCTTTTCCTGCCAACATATAGAACGAACATTCATCTTATCAGGATAGAGCTTCATTTCATGTCATAGAATGATTTTCTGAGAGAACTTTCCTATCAATCTATAGGAAACACACATATATGGATATGGATATATGTATGAATGCACCATATATATATAAACCCACATATATACACATATATGTATGTGTGCATACATGTATATATGTGTATGCACACATAAATATACACATTTTCTTTTTGTTTTCAGGTTTTATTTGCCAGAGGTTTGGCTTTTTTGACTTTTCACCCAGATTCTGAGATCCTTTTTTTTTATCCTGTTATACTGGGATCATAAATATGAATGCTTTTTTACTTGAGAGGAAGTCTCTAGTATGTTGCATAGGTCTAGGTATGCAAGAGTTCTAGTCAGGGAAATTTACTAAAGCATGGTGATAGGTAGTATGGGTCTGGATGTCATAAAAAAAATTCAGGAGATCAGAGAGACTGAGCAGTACTTGACGCCAAAAGCAGACTCTCTCCTCACAGTAAAGGTTATTTGTTTTTAACTGGATTTCATTTTGAATATTATTTTATTGTTCTAAATAAATGCAAAGTTTTCATCATTCACCTTTGCAAAATCTTGTGTTCCAAATTTTTTTCTTCCCTCCTTCCCTCCTTTTCTCCCTCCTTCCTTCCCTTCTTCCTTCCTTCCCTCCTTCCCTCCTTCCTTCCCTCCCTCCTTCCTTCCTTCCCTCCTTCCCTCCTTCCTTACCTCCCTTCTTCTTTCCTTTCCTCCTTCCCTCCTTCCTTTCCTCCCTCCTTCTTTCTTTTCCTCCTTCCCTCCCTCCTTCTTTCCTCCTTCCTTCCTTCCTTCCCTCCCTCTTTCCTTCCTTCCTTCCCTCACTTCTTCTTTCCTCCTTCCTTCCTTCCCTCCCTCTTTAGTTCCTTCCTTCCCTCCCTCCTTCCTTTCCTCCTTCCCCCTTTCTTCCCTTCCTTCCTTTGTTCCTTCCCTCCTCCCTCCCTCCCTCCCTCCCTCCCTCCTTCTCTCCCTCCCTCCCTCCCTTCCTTCCTTCCTCCTTCCTTCTCTCCCTCCCTCCCTCCCTCCCTTCCTTCCTTCCTTCCTTCCTTCCTTCCTTCCTTCCTTCCTTCCTTCCTTCCTTCCTTCCTTCCTTCCTTCCTTCCTTCCTTCCTTCCTTCCTTCCTTCCTTCCTTCCTTCCTTCTTTCCTTCCTTCCTTCCTTCTTTCCTTCCTTCCTTCCTTCCACCTTCTTTCCCTCCTTCCTTTGTCCTCAAATGTTCATTGTACCCAGAAAAAAGTCAGAGACTTTGAATGCAGCTTGCCTCCATTGGGACAGAAGTAAAGGCAATTGGATCATTTGGACCTTTTTTCAGATTTCTGGTACTTTTTTCCATTAACAAGCTAGAAAGTTTCCTTTGGTTTTCCCCAGTGCCATGAATGCTGATGATGATGCTAAGTGGTTGGAGTGGGTGTCGCACCAGTTTGAAACCATTGCTGGAGAAGATCGGGAGATTGATCTGCAAGAGTTTAAAACGGCATTGAAAGTGAAAGAGGCAAGTGTCTATCCATAAAATCAAGTTGGAACTAATATTTCACCCAGAGAAAAAACAATTAAGATATTAAGAAATGCGTGATTAGTCTGTTCACTTCTTCCAAGAAAGCTGAGGATTTCACATGAAAATCTGGTGATTTTTTTTTCCTTCATGAAAAATTATCCTTTAGGGTAGATAGAAGATACAGTGGATAGAGTGCTAGTCTTGGATCCAGGGAGACCTGAGCTTAAATCCAGCCTCATCAGTAACAGTGTGACCCTGGGCAATCATTTCACTGCTCTCTGCTTCAATTTCCTCAATCATAAAATGGGGATAATAAATTTCACCTAATCCCCAGAGTAGTGGTGAGGATCAAATAAGATAGTAATTATAAAGCACCTAGCAAGATTAAGTAATAGTTATTATTATTGTGCAAGAGCAGTAATATTTCCTTGCTTTACCTGGAAGTGTCAGGAGTAGCTTAATCCTTATCTAATATATATTAATCCATACCTTTTAGTTTGGACCATGATTGACTGTGTACCAAATCCTTTCAATTCTTGTTTTCCTTATTTTTGTTCAGTTTTTCCTTCCTTCCATTCAGGTTGCCTTAATTTCTTCCCATATGTAGTCTCTTTGTTTGTTTGTTTGTTTTTTTTAATCAGGCTGATTCTTTGCTTACCCGAGACTTAGTTAAAAAATGTCTCATATATAAAGAGTTTCTCCACAGCAGTATAGTTGCTGTCATTAACATGCTACTTTTCTTCAGGCTACCAGATTATCAGCAAAAACCAGCAAAAGAGATAAATCTTTTGGTGATGTTCATGTGATCAATTAAAGTTGGTCCTATTGGTGTTTCATGTATATTATTTGATGTGGGATTGTTGCAACTAATAAGTATTGAGTGAACCTGGCTTTGCATTACAGAGGAATCCCTAACATCTGAGAGTGACCTTTTCAGGTGAACTTTTTGTATGGGTTACATGCAGAGTTGGCAAAGCTAGCTCTAAATCTTCTATTTAAAATTTCAATATTAGAATTTATTCTTCCAAAATCAGCAAAACAAATCAGCACTTGACTTGTTGTTTTATTGATTGTCTAGGTTTATGAGAATAATGGAGAAAATATTAATAATGCAGATTAATTTCAAAAATATGTCCTGTGTATATTTTTTCAGAAAGCTGATTGTTAAACATTTACAAGCTCCTTAGTAACCTATGCCACTGATCTTGAATCTTAAATAGATTATCCAGGTATTATATATCTATACTCATTTATCTATATATACACATATGCATGTGTATACATATATACACATATATGTTGAGGCATACATATATGTGCATATATATATGTATGTATGTATGTTCAGGCCTATGAGGGCAGAATTATTCCAAAGTCCATTAAATCATTGTCTTTTATAAATAAGAGTGAAGTCTAGATTAGCCTTGATTCCCTAGGATGTAAGGCAGTGATCTAATCATATGTTTCTGAGGCTTCCACTGTTTGTTTTCTTTGAAATCTAAACCTGAGGAAGTGAGCATTCTCTTACAGAGGGATCTGAATTGATTTGAATTGAATAGCTATGATCCTAGAAAGTCTGGCTAAATGTGAACAGGGCATCTCAACTCTATTTGTTCTAACATTTCTTTATAGAAGGGTAGGTAGACCCAATGAAAAGGAAGGAAATAAAAATCCCTGTTTTCTAGGTCCTGGTGGTGAATATCACAGCTTGTTTCCTGAAGGGCTGCCATATGCTTATGTTCTGTAGCCATTCGTCAGCAAATTGCCTGTTCTGAGAATTTTCTAACAATGTTAGTTGTCTCCCATACAGGTTGACTTCCCATTAATAGAAGTATTCAAGCAAATTTTGACAGTGATCTAGGAGATTCTTGTATCAGTTTTCAGACTTTGTGTTAGGTAGTACTATGTGGTTAGAGTACTGGCCCTGGAGTACATAATTCAAATCTAGTCTTAAACATTACTAGCTATATGACCCTAGGCAAATTATTTAACCACTTTCTGATTCAGTTTCTTCATCAATAAAATTGGGATAATAAGCATGAGTCATTGCTTGGATAAAATGAGATATTTGTAAAGCAACTTACAAATGTTAAAGCATTTTGTAAATGCTCACTTTAGTCAAAATGATATGATGATGAAGGTGATGGTGGTGGTGATGGTGGTGGTGGTAATGATGATGGTGGTGGTGGTGATAATGATGGTGGTGAGGGTGATGATAGTGATGGTGTTGGTGGTGGTGATGATGGTGGTGATGATGGTGGTGATGATGATGGTGGTGAGGTGATGATGGTGATGGTGTTAGTGGTGATGATGATGATGATGGTGGTGATGATGGTGATGATGGTGATGGTGGTGGTGGTGGTGAGAATGATGATGGTGATGGTGATGATGATGATGGAGGTTATGATGATGTGATGACTTCTAAGACCATAGTTCTAACCCTTCTTCCTTCCCACAGTCCTTCTTCGCAGAGAGGTTTTTTGCTCTGTTTGACTCTGATGGAAACGGCACTATCACTCTGCAAGAGCTTCTAGGGGCTCTGAATCTACTCATCCATGGGAATACGATGGACAAACTCAAATTCCTCTTCCATGTGTATGATGTGGATGGTAAGGGTTGGCTGCAGTGAGAGAAGCAACTCTTCCTGATTTCATTTCTTGGCAAAGATACTGGAGTGGTCAAAATGGGTCCACTCACTCCCACAGGTGGAAATGAATTCTTATCTGGGTTCTTCTTAATAGGGTTCTTATCTGGGGCAAACAGAATCATATACTGGGGGGAGGGAGTGAGGAGCCCGAACTGGGGAGTGGAGATGATTTATGTTAGTGGGGAGTAGGTGGAGGAGGAGAGGATAGGTCCTTGGGGATTCGTGAGGGGGAGGAGAATCATGGGAATTGGGAACTGATTGATATTTAAACTCTCCCATGCCTGAGAAAGGGATTTTGAACTGTTATTACTGGTCTTATTTTGTCTGAGTGACTCAGGGTTTTGAGTTTCCCAGTGGCTTTGTTCAGTGGAATAGAAAGGCTAGTGAGGTCATTACTAAAACTCATTAGTGAAAAGGTGCCAAGACTAGCTGGGAAGCCCAAATGCAGGTATCAACCATTAAAAGAGTCAAAATTCTTGTTGTCTAATGATAATCTTAATCTTTAAGTGCTTCAATTTCTTCAACTGTAAAGTCGGAATAATAATAGTAGTTACCTCCTAGGATTGTAGTGTATGTCAAATGAGATAATGCTTATAAAGTGCTTAATACAGGCTTGTCATATATAGTAGGTAATTAATAAATGTTCTCTTTCTACCCTTGTTCTTTTTCTCCCAGTTCATGCTATCTCTTTGAGATTGTTTCACTAAGTGCTTTCTGTTTCAAATTATAAGTCTGCTGGTTTGGCTTAGGGTAATCAAGAAAAAATAGACTTAGAGTTATAATATAGACAGACCCTAATAGAGTTCTAAGTCTGGGTTTAATTTTCAGGGAACCTATTGAGGGGGGGCAACTTCTATATAATTAATACATATACATATATATAATTAGCATAATTGTATATAATTAGTATCTATTCCAATCTTTATAAAACTTATCTGCATGCTCCATCCATCCATTAAAAACTATTTAAGAGCAAAATGCCATTTTTTTGTATCTCTAGAACCTAGTAAAGTACACTGAATATTATGTTGTCGAGTCATTCCATTTGTTTCCAATTCTTCATGACCCCATTTGGGGTTTTCTTGGCAAAGATCTGGAATGGTTTGCCATGTCCTTCTCCAGCTCATTTTATAGATGAGGAAACAAAAAAGGGTTAAATGACTTGCCAGGGTTATACAACTAGGAAGTATCACAACTAGGAACTTAAATGAAGATGTCTTCCTGAATGTAGGCCTGGTCTCTGTCCACTGTACCTTCTAGCTTCCTTGCCTTAAACATACAATATTTAATAAATGGTTGTTAAGTTGATGTTTTTGAGCAGAGAAAATTACATGATGCCTTTTATCTGTACCTCATTCTATATCATCTATAGTCTGGATGTATTATGGAGCATATAAGGAAAAAAATAAGACACTAGGTCTGAATTGAGGAAGACCCAATGAATCTGGCATAAGTGAGCATTCTTATCATCATACTATCCTGTTACCTTTCTTGGGGAAAGACTTTTCTCTGAGGGAGTTGTGGTTTGCCACAGTCATTCATTTTCTTATTGGAAGGACATTATCCAGGAGACACAGAAATTTACATTGTGAGGAACCCCCGAGTGGGAGGGAGGGAGTTCTTTGGGCATTCACTGTCCATGTGACCCTGATGAATTCCATCTTCTTATTTGTGAAGTTATGGTGTTGGATCTGATGGAAGAATCTTAAGGTCCTTCCTAGCTCTGGATCTATGTCTCTATGGTGTCAAGAGTGGCTACTCTTCTCATGACAATCCCTACTTCTCCCCACCAGGGAGTGGATCCATTGATCCAGATGAGCTTCGCACAGTGTTGCAGTCTTGTCTGAAGGAGAGTGCCATCTCCCTGCCAGAAGAGAAGCTGGATGACCTCACTCTGGCCCTTTTTGAATCAGCTGACAAAGACCATAATGGCTCTATCACCTTTGAGGAGCTCCAGGAGGAATTAACCAATTTTCCTGAAGTCATGGAAAATTTAACCATCAGGTACTATTGCCTTCCTTTGAGCAAATACATCCATCTTGGACCAAATGCCCTCACCCCAGCCTGAAACTGATGCTAATACATCACTCACTATCTAAATTTTAGTTGAATTACCATTTCTCTTTGGTCCTTTGTGTATATTGTATTGTGTTTATGCATATCAATCTGTCCATCTTAGACCAATCAATTGATCAATCAAAAATCTCTCTCTCTTTTCCTTTCTCTCTCTCTCTCTCTCTCTCTCTCTCTCTCTCTCTCTCTCTCTCTCTCTCTCTCTCTCTGTGTGTGTGTGTGTGTATTTCTGTCTCTCTGTCTCTGTCACTGTCTCTCTTTGCTGAGGCAATTGGGGTTAAGTGACTTGCCCAGGGTCACACAGCTAGGAAGTAGTAAGTATCTGAGGCCAGCTTTGAATGCAGATACTCCTGATTTCAGGGCTGATGCTCTATCCACTGCACCACCTAGGTGCCCCAAAAATCTCTTATTTGGTATGTGCTAAGCACTATACTAGACACTGAGGATACAGATCCAAAAAGGAATCAGCTCTTTCCCTTCAAGGAGCTTACATTCTACTGAGAGGGATCACTTATTGTCTGTGTGATCTTTGGCAAGTCATTTCATCTTTATTGTCTCGGTTTCCTCTACTGTAAAATTGTGATAATAATAGCTTCTATCTCCCAGGGTTATTGTGAGGATAAAATGAAATGAAAAGTGTAAAGTTCTTGGAAACACAGTAGGATTTAATAAATGTTCTTCCCTTTTTCCCTTCCATGTAAATGATATATTGTATACATTGTCCATTTTGTATTTTGTTTATTTTGTTATTTGTTCACTTTGATTATTATTCATGGCATACAAGGTTTCCTTTCTCTCTCTCTTATTTTCTGAACTTTTTTTTCTCATAGTTAGGTGCCCTCGCCAATAAAACTATCTTTTTTTTTCCACAGTGCAGCCAATTGGCTGAAGCCTCCATCCTCCAAGAAAAGGCCACAGATGCCCCGCCACTTGACCTTAGCATACTGGCATAACAACAGTGGCAAGCTGGCTATTCTGGCAGCCTATATTGGGCTCAACATACTGCTCTTCACTCTGGCAGCCCTGAAGCACCAGTCGTTTGGACTTAGCGTCATGGTTGCCAAAGGCTGTGGCCAATGTCTGAACTTCAACTGCAGTTTCATTGTGGTGAGGATTAGATGGACTTTCCTTCAGGAGTCATGGGAAAATAATTGGATAGTAAGGAATGAAGAGGAAAGATGGGGGAAGGTCTCAGGATCACTGAATTGCCTGAGTTGAAGTCTTTTCTTCACTTTGAAAACTTACATAGAGTTAGTTATTTACTCAGGAATGAAGAGGTGGGAATAGTAGAAAGTTAAAGGGAAAATAAGGAAGTATCCCCCTAAATGAAGTATCAATAATTATCTATAATCATTAGAGACAGTGAATTAAATTTTCAAAAAATTCTAAGTTTATTTTGGTCAGTAGTCTCACCTCCTATTTCCAACCATATCTTTGCTTTGTTTTTATTTATTTATTTTTGCTGAGGGGATTGGGGTTAAGTGACATACCCAGGGTTACAGAGATAGGAAGTATTAAGTGTCTAAGGCCAATTTTGAATTCAGGTCCTCCTGATTTCAGGGCTGATGCTCTATCCACTGTGCTTCTTTTTTCTCCTCCCCTCACCCCACCCCATGGTCTTTCTAGGTTCTGATGTTACGGCGTTGTCTCACATGGCTGAGGGCCACATGGTTGGCCAGAGTTTTCCCACTGGACCAGAATGTTGAATTCCACCAGCTCATTGGCTATGTGGTAGTTGGATTTACACTCATACACACCATTGCCCATGTGGTCAACTTTGGTAAGTTTCTGTTCTTAAAAACTCACCTCCCCAGCCAAGAGTACCCAGAATCTCATCATGATGATCCCCTGTCATTTTGTTTTATTCTTAAAGTGCAGGTCCTACTTTCTTTCAAGTGTACCTCTTCCATGAGGCTTTTTTTGTCCCCTAGCTGTGAGCACCATTACTTTGTATATATTTTGCACAGACGTAAGGTCATCTCCAGTCATCCTATTCTTTGTCTTGCTATTGGAAGCAAATGGCTCTAGAGGAAAATATGAGACTAGTGACTTTGCATGATCCATCTTCACTTAAATCCCACTTACTTACATGTCATAGCATCACCTCCCTGATGTCATGGGCCTCTTGGAGAATAAAGGGCAAACAACAACAGGTCTAAAGATGTGCATGTAAACTCCTTGAAGGTAAGAAGAGTTTCAGTTGTTATTACATCTCTAGTATGTGGCACATATTAGGTATAAAATTTCTGCTGGCTGATCAAGTGATTGATCCCAGACATTGAGACAAGTAATGATCACTAGTAGAGGATATTAAAGATGGGATTTCCATTTAGTTAGGGACAGGCTAGATGATTTTGGAAGTCCTTCCTAAATCTGAGGTTCTATGATTCTAAGTCTGTATTAAGGCTCTCTACCACTATCCCCCTCCCTATTTTGGTGCCTTTCCTTTTGCTTTCAACTCCTATATCTTCCCCAGTGCCCCTCTGTTGTCCAAATATACCCATCAAGAAGCCATTTGATAAATATATACACACAAGAATGCTAATGATTTCATGTGTTTCCTGTCTAATGGGGAGAGGGAAGAATAATTTTTTCAAAGAAATTTAGAGATTATAAGGCAATGTCAAAATCTAAAGTGGTGCAATGAAAAGAGCAGTAGGCATAGATCTGAGTTCAAATCTAGCCTCATTAGACGCTAGACACTACTTGTTCTTTTGAAAAAAATATATTTTATTTATTTAATTAAATGTTATCAATTACACATAAATATGTGTTCAATTTTTTAATATTTTACTTTTTCTCCCCTTCCCCATGCCCATCAAAAAGCAAACAATAGAATATTGATTATACATGAGAAATCATGTAAGACAAATTTCCATATTATCCATGTTGCAAAAGACAACACATATACTGACACTAATAGCAAGAAAAAGTTAAGCAAGCAAAAAAAGTTCATTTCAAACTGCATTTAGAATTCATCAATTCTTTCTCTGGAGGTGGATAGCATTTTTCATCATGAGTCCTTTGGGATAGTCTTGGATAATTATCTTGATCAGAGTAACTAAGTCTTTCACAGTTGATCATCCTTAAAACATTGCTGTTACTATGTACAATGTTCTCCTGGTTCTGCTTACTTTGTATCAGTTCACATAAGTCTTCCCAAGTTTTTCTGAAATCATCCTGCTCATCATTTCTTACAGCACAATAATATTCCATCACAGCCATAAACCATACTTTGTTTAGCCATTATCCAACTGAAGGCCATATCCTCAGTTTCCAACTCTTTGCCACCACAAAACGAGTAGCTATAAATATTTTTTCTTTGATCTCTTTGGGATACAGACCTTGTAGTGATATTGCCAGGTCAAAGAATATGTAAGTTTTATAGCCCTTTGGACACAGTTTCAAATTGTTTTCCAGAATGACTGTACTGATTCATAGTTCCAGGAACAATACATTAGAATTTGGTGGTTCTTACTTTTCCTGAGCCCATTCTTCTCATTGGTAAGATGAGGAAGGTAGACTAAATAATCTTTAATTACAATTCTAGACCTATGATCTTCTGATTAAGGGTGAGATTTCAGGCATTAAGAAAAGAGAGATAACGTGCTTTTGGCCATTACACTGAGGTAGTATCATCCATTTCTCATGCTTACACCTGATTCAACAGCTACAGAACTTTGTCATGTACATGAAATGGTATTAACAAGGAGAATTTGTCAACTCTTTTTGCAAATTTCTCCTGTTTCCTCCAGCTATCGTGACATGAACTGTGTATAATTATAGCTAGGATATAGATTTTCACTAAGCTAATCAATAAATATGAAGGCCTGTATTACTAGGTCGGTCCTGTTGCTGGTCACTATACTGAGACCCAACAAAAACAGTAAAATTTTAAAAATCTATTTTCAGCTCTGAGCTGTGCTGGAGGGAGAATGTCTGGATTCTGCTTTCCCCAATTTACAGGAATATTCTTGAAATTCTTACGACAACACTAAATATTTCAGTGGATGTCATGCTAGAGGCCACATCCTGTTGGCCAAACAATTCTGAAGATAACAATTTGTTTGTGTTTTTCATTCTTTTTCTTTTGACCTACAATTTCCGTTTAATCCTATTTTACTGATGATTTGCTTTTACACTACTTTCAACTCTAAATATCTCAGTGAGAGAGTGAGCTTTTTCTTGTAACAAAGCATAAAAGAAGAATGGTGGGGAGGGAGCATTTCATCAAAACTAGCCAACTTGTCAGCAAACTCTCCCAGTTTTTACAATGTCCACACCTGTAGTACCTTCTCTAAAGAAGAGAAAGTGCCATATTTTCTCAGCTCTTCCATTCAGTTGATTGATTAATTTATTATTCTTTCCATTTACATTGTAATAACCATTGTTTTTGATCATAGAAAATAGGACCTTAGATTTGAAGTTGAAAAGAACCTTACAGACTATCTAGTTTAGTCCCCTGTGTATATAGATCAGGGAACTTAGACCCAAGAAGATTAAAGTTATTGACTGAGATCACAGAGGTATCAGAGATAAGATTGAATAGTAAATCTATTGTTCTTTCTACTATATCTTCAAAATCTTAAGATTGTTTTGTGTTACAGGTCCTTTGTGAAGTCTAGGGAAACCTATGGATTCCTCAAAATAATATTCTTTTAATTTCTGGAGAAAATGCTAAATTTTACCCAATCAATCTATCAAAAAATATTTGTTAAGTGTCTATTATGTACCAGACACTGTGCTGAACACTGGGGATTTTTAAAAAAAGAGTCAAAAGATGATGTCTCTGTCTTCAAGGAGCTTATAATCAAACAGGGGAGAAAACAAGCAAACAAATAGATACAAACAACATACAATATAAATAGGAAATAATTAACAGAGGATAGGCCCTAGATAAAAGAGGTTGGGAAAGGCTTCCTATAGAAGATGGAATTTTTGATGGAAGTTAAAGAAAGCCAAGGAATAGGAGTAAGAAAAGCATTCCAGAGAGGGGGTACAGTCAGAGAAACTGTTCAAAGCCTCAAGTAGTATCTTGTTCATGGAATAGCCAGGAGACTAGCATCACTGGATCAGAGTATGTGTTGAGGAGTAAGGCATAAGGAGACTGAAATGGTAGGAGGGAGCTAAGTTCTGAAGAGCTTTGAATGTCAAATAGACTTTGTAGTTGAAAAGGATAAAAAGAGTTTAATAAGTTGGTGAGACAATCAGACTTGCATTTTAGGAAAATCCTTTTAGTTGCTGAATGAAGGATGGGAGAGACTTGAAGCAGGTTAATGGGAGAAAAGGAATGTAATTTTTTTTCCCCCATCCAACTTCATGGAACCCTTGAAATCTATCCAAGGCTCCCAGGCTCAGAAAACATGAAATGGTTTTCTGACTCTGCTTCTCTTACTTAGTAACAGTTTATATTGATCTTCCCATATGTCTCTTAAAATGTTAAGTTTGTCAATTCGTATGGTGCAGTAGTATTCCATTATATTCATATACTACAATTTGGCTATTCCCTCATTGATGGGCAGTTTTTCTGTTTCCAGACTTTTGCTACCACAAAAAGGTGCCATTATGAATATGATGGAGTAATTATAGGAACTTTTTGTCCTTGACTTCTTTTGAGTATATGCTTAGCAGGGGGATTGTTAGCTCAAAGGATATGGACACTTTTGCATTTTAGCATAATTCAGACTAGCTTTCTAGAATGCTAAAACCAATTCTTAGCCTCATCAACAAGCATTTAGTATCTGTAGAATGATTTTCAAAAGCAGGAAGAATCATCGCTCATAACCACTTTGCCAGAATTACTGTCTCCTGCATCATGATTATTTATACCCAAGTATTTTTGCCTCCAGCTCTGTTTAAAAGCAAGGTTGTAAGCAGGGCCTGTAAAGAGCTAAGCAAGACCAGAGTTCCTAAAAATGATTGCTATTTAAAAGACCAATGTGCTATCCCTGTAGAGGGCAGAACTCTGAAAAGGTATATTTAAGACTCAGTATGATTGATGAGATAATGATTCTCTAGCTAAGTACATACTTAGTGTGGTACTTAATGTGATGTAATGATATCATGTTCTACAGATGTCATGTGCTTAGTGTGGTGTAGTGATGTAATCTTACTGAAGTATTTAAGCACTAGGACAACTGGGAATGCTTTCTCAGCCACAGCTCTCAGCCACAGACACAAGAGAAGATGCCAGACTCCAGATTCCAGACTCCATCTTTGACCAGCTACGTGGCAGCTCTCCTATCTCCTTCATTCCCCAACTAAGACCAAAGACTTGGGCTGATCCCAAGTCAATGAAGACTCATTAAGTGTCCACTTTAAGGAAAACAGCGTTTTAGTCACTAGAGATACAAAGATAACAACAATAACAAAACAATGCTTATCTTAATGTAGCTTACTTCTACAGAGAGAGTCAACATATACAATATAATTATGTACAAAACAAATGCGTACAAAATTACTTAGATTATATTCCATTTTGGAAACATGAAATAGGACAGAAATGAATAGCAAATCAACAAATGATTATTTTTGCCCACATTTCAAATGAGTATGGTTTCATTCCTCCTTTTTTGCCAGGATAGTTCAGGGGCTTTTAGGTGACACAATGGATAGATGGTCAGACGTGGAATCAGGAAGTTTCATCTTCCTAAGTTCAAATTTAGCTGTGTGACCCTGGCAAGCCATTTAGCCCTTTTTATCTCAGTTTCCTCATCTGTCAAATTATCTGGAGAAGGAAATGGCAAACCTCCGCAGGGTCTTTGCCAAGAAAACCCCAAATGAGGTCATGAAGAGTCAGAAAAATAACTGAGCAATAAAACCACTCACAACTCTGATGGCAAAAAGTTGGACAAAATCTCTTTGTAGCAAGGATGGGAGGATTGAAAACTCCAACACAGTTGCCATCTACTTGTTCTGGTTGGATCTCGCCAGCTTATCAAGACAAGGATACCTCTTCTCCAGATCACTTGGTAGCTGGCCAGAAAGCCAAAATCCTTACTGCTACAGGACTTTGCATCCCTTTGTAGCTATCTTCTTAAAGAAATCTCTCCTTTCAAGCAATACCTGTGCCATTAGCATCCAGGCTTATGAAAAATAGAATTCTTACTTTTCTCCAATGAGAGCTTGTACTCTGGGGTCCCATATCCTGAGATGTGCAGTCCTTTTTCTCTTGAATATTATTGTTACATATACATAAGGGAACTGAGGCTCAAGAATTTATTCAACTTGCTCAGGATCACATAATTATTACCAGAGGTAAGATATAACTTTGTGTACAAGCAATCATAGGATGAAGGGGAATTCTTATGGTGCCATAATATTCTCAATCTGAACAATGTTCAACATTCAACCAGCATGCCTACTCTATTCTATGTGCTGTGAGGGATAGAAAAGAGAATCATACTCTTTGCCTTTGAGGAGTTAGCATTCTAGTTGTCAAAGTGATGTTAACACACATGGAACAGTTAGAATATGAAAAGACAATGCACAATGAGTTGCTAAATTAAATATAACTAAATGGAAAAATATTTAAATGTTTACTCTGCATCAAATAGTTTGCTAAGCACTCAAGATACAAAACAGAAAATTGAGGTAATCATTGTTCTCAAGGAAGTCACATTCTAGTTGGAGGAAATAACACAAAAAGGAAAGCTTGAGTTCATGGAAAATGGAAAAGTCAAGTAGGAAGGTTAGGTTGCTGACCAAATGGTGAGGTTCAGAGGATCTTGGAAGCAAATAGTTGTTCCTCCACAAAAAGAATAGTAGTTTTAGGACCACAAGTAATGATCTAGAGTTGACAATGGGCATCCTGTACAGTATTTTCAAGATGACCCTTTAAATACCTAATTCAAGGTAGTATATATGATATTAATGAAACAGAAACTCAACTGCTTCAGGTTTCCATTTCTTCACTGTAAGTTTCAAGAGCACAGGCAAGCAGAGGGCAGGAGGTGGCTCTGTACAAGCCTGAATGAGTCTTTGTGAAAAAAATTGAACAAGCATCTCCTGTGTGCCCCGCTCTGAGATAACTATTATAAGAGATAGAACAGAGATAAATTCTAGGTTAAAAGATGTCCAAGATCCCTTTTCAACATTAGAGTATGACTAAGAATCTAAATGCTAAGTAGGAGGAAGAAAGTTCAGTGTGATTTAGAAAACTAACGAGTCTACCGGTGGCTGATGGCTTCTGAACTTCAAAACATAGAATTTGGCTTTGATCTATTGTGCATAGTTGTTCCAGGTACCCAGAGGGATTTTATCTATCTGTTTTCCCCATTCTGGAATTTTTTTCTAGTGCGCCTGGCTCAATTAGAGGACAATCCTTTCCAATTCTGGGAATATCTCCTCACCACCCGGCCTGGCATTGGCTGGGTCCATGGCACAGCTTCCCTCACAGGCATTGTTCTGCAGCTTCTCATCCTCATCATGCTTGTATGTTCCTGCTCCTTTGTCCGAAGGAGTGGGCACTTTGAGGTATGATGTCGTTTATATTTGGTTTCCCAACTCTCCAGAATCTACCCTCTTAGGACTTATATCTGTGACTAACTGCTCCTCTCCCATTCCATATTCTTTATTCTAGTTATCTTCCTTAAGTTTTCCCCAGAGCTGTGTCCCAGTGAACAAAAGATTTACATGTTATTATTTTTATTTGTATAACACTATTTTCATGCTCAAGTCAAAATATTTAGCTTTGGATGAATTCTCAGTTTTCTCAGTCTTCCTCATCTGACTTAATATCTCTGCCAGGTCTTTTCTACCTATGACAGACAGCAAAAGCTAAAAAAGACTTGCAGGGCCCAAAGAGGAAAAGGCCAGTGAAGGTCTTGGGGGGAGAGGTCAAGACTCCCCTTTTCTGGTCAGCTAGCACTCTCCTCAGGAGCCCAGATAGTAGATAGGCACTGTTTCCATCCTACTGGGCAAGTCTTGAACCCTCTGGTTTATTGTGGGGAGCCTCATTCTACTCTAGACAATAAGTCAAAGTAACACTGTCTCCTTTGCTTCTCATTTGGCTGAAATTACATCCCTAGTGAATGAATGGCCAAGACTGTCCTGATTCTGGCAAACTCAACCCGAAAAAAAAGTCATTGATACTGATTTTCCCATTGCCTGCCTCAACCTTCCCATAGTGTAGTATAGGACAGTTCCTTGTTGAATCTGAAGCCACCTTCAGTCAGTATCTTTCTCTGTTTTCTTACAGGTATTCTACTGGACCCACCTATCCTACATTCCTATCTGGGTGCTGCTCATCATACACGGACCCAATTTCTGGAAGTGGCTGCTTGTCCCTGGTCTCTTATTCTTCCTGGAAAAAGTTGTGGGGCTAGTGTTGTCACACCTGGCAGCCCTAAGTATTGTGGAAGTCAACCTCCTTTCCTCCAAGGTATACACTTTTTGTGTACTGTACCCCAATTCATCACAATGAAGTTTAAGGGAACAGAAGTCGGAAAAGAAAAGTTCAAGTGGGTTGGACTCAATGACTTCTAGGATCTCTTCTAACTTTAAACCTATCATCTAATCATTCTATAAATAAGAGAGATGTCAGTCATTACATAATTAAGTATCTGATTATAAGGCACCACCCCCCATTTCCAATTCTGCCCTGACTCCTTGCTCCTCACATTTTCTTTTCTTTCAGTTAATAGATTAGTATTCTCCATAACTCATATAGAGCAATGGATAGAGCCCTAGATCTGGAGTCAGAAAGACCTGACTGCAAATCTGAACTTTGACACTTATTGGCTATCAGAGCCTGGGCAAGTCACTTAGCTGCTGTTTTCCTTAGTTTCTTCAACTGTGAAATGAGGATATTTAATCCATTAGGCTCTAACATCCTCAAAATCTTCCATTAGAACACCCTCTTTTCTTTCACTACTTTCTCCAACCCCAGGTCACTCACCTTGTGATCAAGCGGCCCTCTTTTTTCAACTATAAGCCCGGAGACTACGTATACTTGAACATCCCAGCTATTGCCAAGTATGAATGGCACCCTTTCACCATCAGCAGTGCTCCAGAGCAAAGAGGTAAGAAGGGATTGTAATCTGTAAGAATGATACTTTTACCTTATAATCCTGATGTCCTCATTCCCCTAACATAGTCTCATTCACTCTGCTTAGGGGAAATTTTAAATCTAAAAAAGCTTTTTTCTTTCATAGATGCTACTGCCTACAGAGCTCACGCTTCTTTCTCATAGTGATCACTTTCCCCCACTACCCCCTTTTTCTTCCTTATGTTGGCCATCTGGAGTGAGACCAAAACCACCTTTCTATAGACAGAATAAGGCTCATTGTACAGTATAGATATCTGCCTATAGAGAGTGATTTCAGAGACTCTGGGAAGAACTCTGGCCCCAAATCTCTTTCCTACCTACTGACTGATGTTTGAAATTAGAGCAAATTCCTTTGACTTAAACCAAGTGGTAAAATTCTCGTAGAACCATAGATTTGAATCATAGGTATCACACACTTAGAGTTAAGAGGGACTGCCCAGGCCATCTTATCCAGTCTCCTCACTTATAAGTGAGAAAGCTGAGGCCCACAGAGGACTTGCCTAGAGACATTAGGATAAGTGTCAGAGGTGGGATTTGCACCTACTTTTTCTGATTCCAAAACCATTGTTCATTCAATCACATTTTGACAGAACTTTATTTAAATTGCAAATGCCACCTAAGAGAAGTTGCACATTAAATAATTAGGACAGTGCCTGGAACAGAGTAAGCATGTTTGATGCTGTTGTTGAGTCATTTAGTCATGTCCAATTCTATGAGATCCCATGGTTTTCTTGAGATGCTAGAATAATTTGTCATTTCTCTAGGATGTCCCTATCATATAGATGAGAAACTGAGGCAAATAGAGGTTAAGTAATTTGCCTGAGGCCAAATTAAAACTCAAATCTTCCTGACTCCAAGCCCAGTGCACTATTCACTGCACCATCTAGCAGAATAAATCTATCTATCTGAATGTTAGTTGATTATTAATCAACGTGGTACAGGAAAGAACCAACTATCCAAATTGAAGACCAATTGTCTCTGACTATGTGTAAATACTGGACTGGAAACAAATATTGGTCAGCATATAAATACTAGGCATATAGGCAATCAAAAGAAGAGAGAGTAGATACAACATTCTATTAAAAAAAAACAACAACTTACATAGTATTTTATTTTCTCAAAAACATACAAAGATAGTTTTCAACATTCACCTTTGCAAAACCTTGTGTTCCAAAATTTTCTCCCTTCTTCCCCCTTCCCCAAGACAGCAAGCATTCTAATATAGGTTAAATATGTGCAATTCTCCTAAACATATCTCTATATTTGTCATACTGCACAAGAAAAATCAGATGAAAAGGGAAAAACAAGAAAGGGGGGGAAAAAGCAAGCAAACAACAACAAAACAAAAGATGAAAATACTATGATTCAGTCTCCACAGTCCTCTCTCTGAATGTGAATGGCACTTTCCATCACAAGTCTATTGGAATTGGCCTAAATCACCCCATTGTTCAAAAGAACCAAGTGCATCACAATTGATTGTCATGTAATCCTGTTACTGTATACAATGTTCTCTAGGTTATGCTCACTTCACTTAGCATCAGTTCATGTAAGTCTCTTCAGGCCTCTCTGAAATGATCCTGCTGGTTGTTTCTTATAGAACAATAATATTCCATAACATTCACATATCATAATATTCAGCCATTTCCTACCTGATGGGCATCCACTCAGTTTTCAATTCCTTGCCACTCCAAAAAAGATTGCTACAAACATTTTTGCACATCTGGGTTCTTTTCCCCTTTTTAGGATCTCTTTGGGATACAGACCCAGTAAAGGCACTACTGGATCAAAGGATACAACATTCTATTTTATGGACAATTCTCAACCAACCAGCACCTAAAGATCTCTTGGTTCAAGATCTGCTTATTTAGGTCAATCAGTCCCAAGTTCTTACTGCCTTGGTTGTCTAAAATATCACAAAATCATAGTGATGGAAGATGGAAGATATGGAAAAGACTGATGCTTTTGATAATTTGCCTTAAAAGTGCTCATCCAGTCTCTGCTTGAAAACCTCCAAAAAAGAAGAACCAGCACCTCTTAGGGAATCTCTGTTTACTTCAATTGTTGTTTTTGCTGTTCAATTATTTCAATTATGTCTAATTCTTTGTGATCCCATTTGGGGTTTTCTTGGCATACACATTGGACATTGATCTGCCATTTTTTTCTCCAGTTCACATGACAAATGAAGAAATGGAAGCAAATAGGGTAAAGTAACTTGTCCAAGGTCACAAGGCTAGTAAGTGTCTTAAACCAGATCTGAATACCACAATAAGAGTTTTCCTAATTCCAGATGTGATGCTCTATCCACTGCACCACTTAGTTGTCCTTGTCTACTTTTTCCTGCACTTCTACCCATTACTCTTGGATCTGTCCTAAGGGGCCAAACAGAAGAGCTGTATTCTCCTGGAGTATTCTCTAGGCTAAACATGCTAATTCATTCAACTTATTCTCCAATGACATGAACTCAAGGCTCCCAGCCAACATAGTAATCTCTTATGTCCTTCTGAAATGATGACACCCTAATCTAATCATATACTTCCTAATGAAGACAGATTAGAATGAGATGACATGTCACTTTCCTATTCCTTAAAATGAATAATGTTCACTTTCTCTTTCTTGGTTGGGGAGCCCCTTGGATTTATTCTATTTTCAAGCATCTATGATTTAATTAGAATTTAGTACCCCCTTTAGTAATATGGATCATCACCCCTCCACGTATACTAAGATGTTCCTTTTTAAAAACAATTTTAATAATATCTTTTTCTTTTCTTTTTTTAGCTTATTTTTAAAATACATGCATAGATAGTTTTCAGCATCCACTCTTGCAAAACCTTGTTTTCTAAGTTTTACTCTTTCCCTTATCCCATCCCTTCCCTACATAGCAAATAATCCAATATGTATTAAACATTTGAAGTTTTCTAAACATATTTCCACAATTTTCATGCTGCACAAGAAAAATTAGATCAGAAAGGGAAAAAAATAAGAAAGAAAAAAAATCAAACAAATAACAAAAAAAGGTGAAACTACTATGTTGTGATCCACATTCAGTCCCTTTTTCTGAATGCAGATGGTTCTCAGAATTATCCTGAATCACCTCATTATTGAAAAGAGCCAAGTCCATCACAGTGCATCATCACACAATCTTATTATTGATGTTTACAAAATTTTCTTGGTTCTATTCACTTCACTTAGAATTAATTCATGTAAGTCTCTTCAGGCCTTCCCGAAACCATCCTGCTGATCATTTCTTAAAGAACAATAATATTTTAGAATGTTCTTAATACTTTCTTTGACTGAAAAAAAATTGCTACCTAATGGCCAGGCTGTTGGTGTTGTCCTTAGACGGAAGTCATTCATTGAATTTGTGGCTGTACTCAGTCTTTCTAGCCTAGTAAAACTTACCAAGGCTTCTGACCCATTAGAATACCTTCAGACAAGCCAAAGTCACCTTTCCATCCTGAAAGTACATTAGAGGAGGATTTTAGTGATAATAATTTGTGTTTCAATAGCACTTTATGGCTTTAAAAAAGCTACACTTTCTCACAATCTTGTGAGATGAGTAGCAGAGGACATTTGATAACTCTTTCTTTTCTCCACTTCCCATCTGGATCCCCTCATTCCATTCCTGTTGCTACTAGAGCCTGGAATGATGATGAGGAGGAGGAGGAAGAGTGTTATGGGCCAGAACTGAACTTGAAATAAGAATTCTTACAAGGTGCCGATTCAGTGGAATTGATGAGACAATGGTTATCTAGTTTAGCACGGTGATTAATAGTTCTCTAAGTTCAGTATGATTGATTTAATCTTATAACAAATAATGGTTTCCCAGTGATATAATGATTGGCTTATACTCAGTGTAAAGCATATAAACTGGGAGCCTCAGCCAGATTCATTTAGGAGCAGAGAAGACAAAGGACCGGGAGTGGGAGCTCAAGCTCTCGGAACCAAGGAGAGAGATTCATTTGATCTTTGGTCAGGCTGCTGGTAGCAGGCTCTCTTCCTGCATTTTCTGCACTGAAACCAAGACTCCAGAAGGCCTCTAAGAAAGCTGCCCAGTCCTAGGCAAAGAGCAATAAAGGATTTGGACTTTAACACGTAGCTACTCTTGGGGTGATTACTCTGACTGAAAAGAAGGCTGCCCCCAAAGAACACTATAGAAGAGGAGGAGGAGGATGACCGCTAACATGAATATAATACTTTAACATTTTCAAAATATTTTATGTATATTATCTCGTTTATTTTTCACAAAAATCCTGTGATGAGGTGCTATTATTATTTCCATTTTATAGATGTAGAAACAGGCTGAAAGATGTTAAGTAACTTGCCCAAATGAGGCAGAAAACCCCCCACTAGATTTGAAGTCAGGAAGATTTGAGTTCAGAACCTGTCTCAGACTCTCAATTATGTAAGCCACTTAATAGCTTTCAACCTCAGTTTTTCATCAATAAAATTTAAATAATGATGATATTTTTAAAAATTCAATTTTATTATGAGTACTTTGGAATTATTGTGGATCACTGAGTTGATCAATTACTAAGTCTTTCATGGTGGATTATATTTATAATATTTTGGTTACTGTTCAGATATTGTCCTAGTTCTGTTTACTTCATTTTGTATCCTTTCATATAAGTTTCCCCAGGTATTTCTGAAACCATATTCTTCAACATTTCATACAGCACAATAATATTCCATCACATTTATATACCACAACTTTTCCAACCATTCCCCAATTGATAGGCATCTCCTCAGTTTCTAATTCTTTGCAAAAATGAAAAGAGTTATGACATTTTTGTACACATGGATCCTTTCCTTTTATTTCTTTAAGATATATTTCAAGGTTCAAGTTTAATAATTTATTGTATATAGTTCCAAATTGCTTTCCAAGTTGGACTAGATCACAACTCCATCAATAATACATTAGTATACTGTTTTCCCACCTCCTTTCCAACATTTGTAATTTTCCTTTTCTTTATCTTAGCCAATTTTATGGAAGTGAGAGTACCCCAGGATATTTTAATTTTTATTTCTATAATTATTAGTAATTTGGAGCATTTTCATATAATTATTAATAATTTTTATTTCTTCCTCTGAAAAACTATCTGTTTATACCCCTTAATCATTTGCCAGTTGGGGAGTAGTTATTATTCTTATAAAATTGGCTCAGTACCCTATGTATTTTTGAAATCAGACCTTTATCAGAGAAAATGATTACAAAGATTTCCCAATTTTCTTTTAATTTTAGCTGAATTTGTTTTGTTTGTACATAAACTTTTTAATTTTATGCAACCAAAACTATCCATTTGATCTCTGGTGAACCTCTTTAACTCTTGTTTGGTCAAGAACTTATTCCCTATCTATAGATTTGACAGGTAATTTCTTCCATGTTTTACTCATTTGCTTATGATGTTACCTTTTATGTCTATATCATGTACCTATCTTGACCTTATCTTGGTATATACAGTGTGAGATGGTATATAGCTTGTTTCTATTAGACTTTCCAGTTTTCCCAAGAATTTTTGTCAAATTAGTTTTTGACACAGTAGCTGGGATCTTTGGGTATATCTCAAGCAGGGATAATAATAGCATCCATATGACATGGCTGTGATAAGGATGCACCAAGACAATTAGAGGCAGATAAGTGATGCAATGGATATATATCACTCAGCCTACTCCCTATCCTCAACTCAGAGCATGCAATGGGAAACTATATGATTATCCCTTCTACATCAGAGGTGTTAAGAGGTGTCATGCCTCCATGATCTGGAAAATCTGCGTAAAATCGCCCTTCCTTTGTACCAAAGAAGTCTGAATTTTTACTTTCTTTTATGGAGTATTGTGCCTTATAAAATTTGGTTTGATACTATATAATACCAAACATATATTTTACATATTTCTAAGTTTCTACTTTTTTCTGTCATTTGCTGGCCTTTACAAAACTGCAGCTTCCACAAAACTCCTCCAAAATTTCTATTTGATTTCTTTTCCTGATCTATGATATATCAATACCACAATGGAGAAAGGCATAATGTAGAATGATAACAGTGCTTTATAGTCATACTTTCAGGACTGCTTACTTTCAGTGGATATGGTCAAGGGTAATGATGATAGTTAAGAGGTGATGTAAAAAAATTAATGTATGGGCCCAATGTTTAGTGTTCCTTTGCAAGTTTTACTTTCTAGTGTGATACCCAGAGTGACATCAGTATTGATTAAAAGAATGATGAAAGCTCCCTTATCTGTGTACAGTCTCTGGAACTAGGTGAAATGAATAACCCATCTCATTTTCCTCCCCATAGTAAGAATCATGTAGCCCATACTATGAAAAGAGCATCTGTTTTGTGTAGAACCTTGGGATGGGTTGAGAAATAAGCATACAAAGAATGATGAAGACAGAGTCCACTCTATTCTAAGAGAGTGAAACAACAAACAGTTTTAAGACCTTCGGGTCTTATTGAAGAGAGCCAAGAATAGGGCAACCAAAAAAGTGAAAAGTGTTGAATCCATGTTATATGAAGATCAAATGAAGAGTTGATTATATTTAGCCTGGAGAAGAGAAAATTCAGGGGTAACATGACATCTGTCTTCAAATATTTGAAGGATTACCATATGGAGAAGGGATAAGACTAGTTTTTATTAGTCTCAGGGAACAGAATCAGGAATAATGAGTGAATGTTGCAAAGAGATCAATTTAGGATTGATACCACCATTATCATCCTCATCCTCATCAACAGTAACAACAACTTCCTAACAAATGGACTGAGCTATTTTGAGAGGTAGTAGGTTCTTCCCTTCTTGGAGGTCTTTAACCAGACACTGGTTATTCAGATATCTTCATAAGTAAAGGTTCCTTTTTTTGTAGAAGAGCCTTCAAGAAGGCTCCTAACATCTTTTCCACCTCCAAATCCTGATTCTTTGTGATCATTTCTCACTTTAAATTGCTCATACTCTAGTTGTGTCAAATAAGCAAATAGAGGCAATGCAATATAATATAAAGGGCACATGTTTTGCAGCCAGAATCCCAGATTTGCCAAGTTATTATGTATGTCCCTGGGACAGTCATTTCTTAATTCTGAGCCTTAGTTATTTATTTATTTTTTTGAGTTAGAGGTTTGGACTAGATAATCTTTTATTTATCTTCTAGCTTTAAGCCCTGTGATACCAAAGAAAATAAAAACAAAATTCAAGTTCTTCAGGAAACATGATATGTCAAGTCCTCCCTATAGAATTAATCAAGAATAGTATTCATCCATATTATCCTAATGTTAATAATAATAATAATAGCTGGCATTTATATAAGTCTAAGACTTTTTCAAAGCATTTTATAAATGTTTTCTCATTTGATCCTCACAACTTTGGGATATAGGTTCTATAATCATCTCCATTTTAGGGAAAAAAATGGAGCAGAGAAATTAGGTTACTTGCCAGAGATAGGTAGATAATAAGTATTTTAGATTGGATTTGAACTTAAATCTTCTTGATTCTAAATCTACTGACTGGTACACTGTGCCACTTGATTGCCTTGATAGAATAGATTTGGTTCTATAATCAAATAACAATGTTATTTTACATATCCCAAAATTCTAGAAGACTGTAATCTGCTATTAGAGACAAAGTTACAAAAAGTATACAAGAAAAAAGGCTTTCTATGACTTGTAGTACATAAATGTGGGAAGTTAACAAGAGAGATTGACATTTATAGGATAAAGTAGATCACAAAAAGTTATGTGACTAATGGAGAAGAAGCCTTGATATGTCTTGTAGCATTATAGATTGGACTGGTTTGTAGGATATTCAAAAGGGTTATTTTTGTGCATGCATTGTTTATTATTTTTTCTCAATTATATGTAAACATTTTTACATTTGAGTTCTAAATTCTCTCCCTTTCAAAAGGTATATGTGGTTTTATTGCCTTTTGGGTATAGTTTGAAATTGTTCTCCACCATGGTTGGACTAATTCATAATTCTATCAATACTACATTAGCGTTCTAATTTTGCCACATCCCTTCCAACATTTTTCATGTTCCTTTTATGACATTAGTCAATCTGATAGATGTTGAGTAGTACGTCAGAGTTTCTTTAATTTGCATATCTCTCATCAATAGTGATTTAAAATATTTTTTTCATATGATCATAAATAGTTTTGATTTCTTTCTCTGAAAACTGCATTTTCATCCCCTTTGACCATTTATCATCTAGGGAATGGCCCTTATTCTTATAAATTTAACTTGGTTCCCTATGTATCTGAGAAATGAGATCTTAATCAGAGAAACATTCTGTAAAATGTTTTCCCACTTTCTTGTTTTCCTTCAATTTTGGGATGCATATCTTTTGTTTGTGTAATATCTTTTTAATTTGACATAATCAAAATTTTCCATTTTACATCTCATGATGCTCTTTTCTATTTACTTGATTATAAATTCTCCCTTTATTCATAAATCTGACAAGTAAAATATGCCATGGTTCTTGTATTTATGATATCACCTTTATTTCTAAATCAAGTACCCACTTTGACTTTTATCTTGATAAATCATTTTAGATGTTAGTCTATATCTAATTTCTACCAAATTGCTTTCTAATTTTCCCAGAACATTTTTTCAACTACCAATTTCTTGTTGTAAAATCTTGGATCTTTTCATTTGTTAAATATTGGATTATTATAGACAATTGCTATTGTGTAATGTGTACCTAATCTTTTCCACTGATCCACCACTCTGCTTCTCAACCAGTACCAACTTGTTTTCATGACTACTGCTTTGTAATATGGTTTGAGATCTGGTACAGCCAAACTACCTTTTCACATTATTTTTCATTGATTCCCTTGATGTTCTTGACCTTTTGTTCTTCCAGATAAATTGTTATGATTTTTTCTAACTCTATGAAATAAAATAAAATAAAATTTTTTGTAATTTTGTTTATTTGACACTGCATAAGTAAATTGTTTAGGTATAATTGTCATTATTATTGTATTGGTCCCCCCTACCTATGAGAAATTAATATTTCTCCAAATATCTAAATCTTTATTTGTATGAATGGTATTTTGTACATTTAGTCCCTAGGTTTGTTCTGGAAGGTAGACTCCTAAATATTTTATATTGTCTACAATTCTTTTAAATAGAATTTATCTCTTGCAGTTAGACAATGTTAATAATGTATAAAAATATTAATGATTTATGTGAGTTTATTTTATATCCTGCAACTTTTATAAAATTGTTAATTATTTCAATTAGTTTTTTTTAGTTGATTCTCTAGGATTTTCTAAGTATTCCATCAAATTTCTTAAATTGTATTTCCTTATTGCCCAGTTTTATTCCTCCATTTTATCTTGTCATTTTTATAGCTAGTATTTTTAGAATGATATTAAATAACATTGGTTATAATGAATATCCTTGCTTCACCGCAATCTTATTGATAAGACTTCTAGCTTCCTCCCCATTATAGACAATATTTGTGATGGTTTTAGATAAACACTATCATTTAAGGAAAGCTCCATTTATTTCTTTGCTTTCTTAATAGAAATGAATGCTGTATTTTGTCAAAAGCTTTTTTTTCTGCATCTATTGAAATACTATTTTATTGATTTTATTCTTAATAAGGGCTATTATGCTAATAATTTTCTCACTATTGGACCAATCCTGCCTTCCTATTATCCTAACTGGTCATAGTGTATTTTCTTTGTTGTATTGGCATAATCTCCTGCTAGTATTTTATTTAAGATTTTTGCCTTAATAGTCATTAAGGAAATTAGTTTAACACACCTGTCAGATTGGCTAAGATGACGGGAATAAATAATGATGAATGTTGGAGGGGATGTGGGAAAACTGGAACACTAATACATTGTTGGTGGAGTTGTGAAGGAGTCTGGCCATTCTGGAGAGCAATTTGGAACTATGCCCAAAAAGTTATCAAACTGTGCATCCCCTTTGATCTAGCATTGCTACTATTGGGCTTATATCCCAAGGAAATACTAAAGAGGGGAAAGGGACCTGTATGTGCCAAAATGTTTGTGGCAGCTCTTTTTGTAGTAGCTAGAAACTGGAAGATGAATGGATGTCCATCAATTGGAGAATGGTTGGGTAAATTATGATATATGAAGGTTATGGAATATTATTGCTCTGTAAGAAATGACCAGCAGGATGAATTCAGAAAGGTTTGGAGAGAACACGAACTGATGCTGAGTGAAATGAACAGAACCAGAAGATCGCTGTACACTTCAACAACAATGCTGTATGAAGATGTATTCTGATGAAAGTGGATATTTTCAACATAAAGAAGATCCAACTCACTTCCAGTTGATCAATGATGGACAGAAACAACTACACCCAGAGAAGGAACACTGGGAAATGAATGTAAATTGTTAGCACCACTATCTACCTACCCAGGTTACTTATACCTTCAGAATCTAATACTTAACGTGTAGAAGAAAATTGGATTTACACACATATATTGTATCTAGGTTATACTGTAACACATATAATATGTATGGGATTGCCTGTCATCTAGGGGGGGAGTAGAAGGAGGGAGGAGAAAATTTGGAAAAATGAATACAAGGGATAATGTTATTTAAAAAAACTTACTCATGCAGATATACTGTCAAAAAATTTTATAATTATAAAATAAAAAAATAATATATATATATGAAGGAAATTAGTTTATCATTTTCTTTATCAGTTTTGCTCTGTCTGATTTTAAGCATCAAAACTACATTTGTGTCATAAAAGGATTTGATTGGGCTCCTTTACCCATTTTTCCAAATAGTTATTACTTGTTTTTTTTTTTAATATTCAGTAGAATTCACTTATAAATCCATCTAGTTCTGGGGAATTTTTCTTAACAAGCTCATTTATAAGTTGTTCAAATTCTTTTTCTAAGGTAGAATTATTTATGTTTCCTATTGCACTTTATATTTTTGTAAACATTCATTTAACTTAGATGGAATATAACTGGGCAAAACAATACCTAATAATTGCTCTGATTTCATCTTCATTGACAGTATATTCACCTTTTTATTTTAGATACTGACAGTTTGGTTTTCTTCTTTCTTTTTTAAAATCAAATTAACCAATAGTTTATTTTATTGGCTTTCTTCCCCTCCACATAAAACCAGCTCCTCATTTTATTTGTTATTTTAGTGATTTTCTTATTCTCAATTTTATTAATCTCTATTTCAGTTTTCAGCATTTCCAATTTCATGTTTAATTGGGGATTTTTAATTTGTTGTTTTCCCAATTTTTTAACTGCCTGCCAAATTCATTGATCTATTTTTTTTTCTATTTTATTGATCTAAGCATTTAGAGAAATATATTTTCCCCTAAATACTGTTTTGGCTCCATCTTATAAGGATGCATTTTTGTAATTTTTGTTATTCTCTTTAAGAAAAAAAAATATCTTTCTGTGATTTGTTCTTTGACTCACTCATTATTTAGAATTATATTATTTAGTTCCAAATTAATTTTTAATTTATGTTTTCATGGCTTTTTTATTAACTATAATTTGTTGCATTATAGTCTGAAAAGTTTAATTTTTCTTTTTCTTTTTTTTTAATTTTTATTTTATTTTATAATTATAACATTTTTTTTGACAGTACATATGCATGGGTAATTTTTTACAACATTATCCCTTGCACTTACTTCTATTCAGATTTTTTCCCTTCCTCCCCCAACCCCCTCCCCCAGATGGCAAGCAGTCTTATATATGTTAAATATATTACAGTATAATTTAGATACAATATATGTGTGTAGAACCGAATTTTTTGTTGCACAGGAAGAATTGGATTCAGAAGGTAAAAATAACAGTTTACATTCATTTCCCAGTGTTCCTTTTCTGGATGTAGCTGGTTCTGTCCATCATTAATCAATTGGAATTGGATTAGCTCTTCTCTATGTTGAAGAAATCCACTTCCATCAGCATACATCCTCGTACAGTATCATTGTTGAAGTGTATAATGATCTTCTGGTTCTGCTTGTTTCACTCAGCATTTCTTTTTCTTTAACATTTTTTTCGGCATTTGGTTGTAAGGTTTTTATTCCACAATACATGGTCAATTTGTGTGATGTGAATAGTATAGTTAAGAAGACATACTCTTTTCTATTCCCATTAAGTTTTCTCTAGAGGTAGATCATATCTTTAAAAATGTTATCATCTCATTTCTTGTTTATTTTATGGTCAGAATTGTCTATTTATGAGAAGAGAAAATTGAATATAGATTTTGTTTTATTTCTTTTTGATGTCTTATGGCACATTAGATACTATTTGTCCATTTCTAATTCTTCAGTGAGCTTTTGAACCTCTTTTTTCCGTATGGTCAATTCTTCTTTTTAAGGAGTTCACTTCAGTGGGGTTTAATTTGTGCCTTTTTTAAAAGCCATTTGGCTTATTCTGGGATTTTGGGTTTTTTTTTTTTTTGTTTTTTTTGTTTTTTTTTTTTTTTTTGGTGAGACAATTTTAGCTTAAGTAGCTTGTCCAGGATCACACAGCTAGTAAGTGTTAAGTTCTGGATCTGAACTCAGGTCCTCCTGACTCCAAGGCTGGTGCTGTATCCACTGTGCCAACTAGCTGTGCTATTCTGTTTTTAAGATGGTATTTTCTTCAATATTTTGTGCCTTTTTTTTTTTTTACCAAACCCCTGACTCTATGTTCATAATTTTCTTTATCATTCTTTTATTTTCCTGATTTTTCCTCTATCTCTCCTATTTGATTTTTAGAATCCTTTTAGAACTCTTTCAGAAGTTCTTGTTAGGCTCATATCCAATTTACATTTTCTTCTTTGAAGCTTTGCTTGTAGCTGCTTTAATATTGTTATATTCTTTTGGGTTTTGGGTCTTGATTTTCCCTGTTACCAGATTAACTTTTTATATTAAGATTCTTTTTATTGTTGTTGTTTGCCAATTTCTGGACTATTTCGGCTTTTATTTTAAAATTGAGTTATGCTCCCAGGATGGAGAGGGTACTGTTCTTCATTTCAGGTCTTTTTTGCTGCTCTTTTTAGAACTAGCTTTCAGTTTGGTGTTTCCAAAGTAGCATAATTTAGGGAGATCATAGGATCTAGGGAGTGTCATAACTGCTCTCCTGGAGAGAGACCCAAAAAAGACACCTTGTTCTCCTTTGGTCATCAACACTATCACTTCTCCACACTGGAACTCAAGAACCTCAGGGTTCTTGCTCTACAAAAGCTACAAGTGCTATTAATTCTTTTGGCCTTAAGAGAGCAATCTGAATGGAACTGCATGTGGGCAACAAAAGGAGGTTCTGAGTTCAGTAGCAATAAAGGATTTACTGAAATCGCTTTCCAATCTATATCTTGATTAGAAAATTGTCCTATCTCTTCATTGTCTATTGGCTGAGAGTTGCCAAAGTTGCTTCTGTTACCAATGTAGTCACCTCCAAGGAGCATCTTGAATTGTGTGGTTTACCCTGAACTCTAGGTTTGCCTGAGCATCCTGGTGAGACAAGTTTCCTGATGACCTCCTAAATTATCTTTGCTAGAAAATTTTTTCATCTGACTTTTTGTTGGTGCTGTTAATCTAAAATTTTGAGGAATAATATTAGAATTGTTTGGAAGGGAATTTAGGAGAGAACAGCTAGGCAGTTTCTCTAGGGAGGCATATTGGCTCCCTAATTTTTTCTAAAGAACTTATCATAGTGTCTGTCACATAAAAAGTGCCTAATAAATGCTCATTTCTTCCTGGTAGAATTCAATTTTATATCTCTTCCCTACTTGTCTCATCTCCTTTCTAGATACCATCTGGTTGCATGTCAGATCTCAGGGACGATGGACAAATAGACTGTATGAATACTTCAAGGCTTCTGATCCTGTTTGTTTTGGTACCAAGAGACTGACACAGAACCTGAAGCGCAGAAGAAGTCAGAGGATGCACCAGGTAGGATACCAAAGAAGAAGGGAAATTTCCCTCAAAAGCCATGGGTCCCATTCAGAGATATGCTGGAACCATCTTTCTGAGTCAAAAAGAAAAAATGTACCCATGATACACTTAAAATTTATCTACATTATTAAAATTTTCTCTCTTAAGCTTAGACAATGAACAACAAAAATCAAGCTCTGCAGATTTCCAAAGTGTAAATGCTTCATTGGAATTTTAAGGCATAGATTAGAGCTAGCTCAGTAGACCTCTGGCCTAGGGCACTAATGTAAGTACTCCCCCTAAAATCAGTTGATAGAAATTACTGAGCAATAGAAGTCTGCACAGGGCTAGAAGTACATAGCTACTTATATAATTAGCCTCCAGAATTTGTTAGCCTCCAGAAGACCCATGGGATGGTGTCTGTAATTTTAATGGTTAAAATTTATCTTTTTATATTAGTCTTTATTCTCAATTAAAAGGCAAATGCTGGGGAGAAATAAGATAAACTATTCTCAGATACTAATATCTTAGTTAAAAATCTGAGGGCATCTCCTGACAGGAGAGGGAAAAAAAATCATCAGAATATGGAAGGGGAGTAGAGAGTATGGATGCCTAAGATAGTGTGGCCCACTGAAAAGTGCCCTGGACGTGGGATCAGAGAATCTTCCTCTTGTTATGTGTTTTAACTATGGGGAATATCATGTAACCTCTCTGGTCTCATTTTCCTTATCTGGCAAGTGAGGGGTTTGGGGTGGATAGCAATTGTCTTTAAGGTTCTTTCCAACTCTTTCTATCTGTGTGTGTGTGTGTGTGTGTGTGTGTGTGTGTGTGTGTGTGTGTGTGTGTGTGTGATGTATACACTGATTTACAAAGACAAGGGAGACCAGATTCTAACCCTGCCCTCCCCTGGGGAGTTTATAATTTTTTAATAGAAATAAGAAAGACCCATGAAATGGCATCAAGGCAATTTATTATTATCAGTCACATCTGAACAAATAGCATAAGATAAAACAACACCTTGTGACTGAGGGTAAGAGAAAAGAAGGAATCAGAGCTGGGCGTGCCCAAATCAGGCATGGCAATTCCACGCCATGGAATTTTATATTTATAAATATAAAATTTATATTTTATATAAGTGGTGGCTGTCTAAGCAGGAAAACCAATCAAAACATCAAATATTGAAAACTGTTGTTTCCAGGAAACCAAGGTTCACGTCTTAAATACTCATTCTGCTAGTACAACTCAAGGAATCCTGGCCTCTAACATGGAGAAAACGGTGGAATTGATGTCCTACAATGCTGAGAAACTGCCCCAGAAAAAAGAGGAAGATCTTATTGATTGTGGAAAAGAGAGAAAAGAGAAGCCTCAGCCAACAACTGTGAGGCTGTGGGACTTGAAGGAAGCTGGGGGTGGGGGGAAGGAAACAGAGAAGTTAGGAGTAGAGAGGGATCACTTTTCTTTCCCTGGTCTTAGACACTGGGCTTTACTCTATTACCTCTAAGGTTCAGTTTTCTGCTAGATTGGTGTTCTTAAAAGTCCTCAAGATATAGGATATAGTCCTTACGAAGGGTATGTATAATCTTGCCCAAGAAAAAAGCATGGCATGGCATACCTCAGTGATAGTGAATGGGGGGGCTTGCCTATCTTGCAGAGGTAGAGGAAGAATGGACCATCTTCTGTGGAGATGTGTGTAGGTAATCTCTATCACTCATGCTGCAGCAAGAATCTATTTCCCTTTGTTCCTGCTAGCTTCCTAGAAGAGCATTATCCCAAAGGGAACAGATGAAGTGCCCCATAGTAACTCTGCTGTCCAGTGTTTGGATGACCTTTAAAAAATGCTGGTAGGACTACTTTAGCCTCCTCCCAGTTCCTGCAATAGAAAAAGGATTGTTATGGCTTACAACAGGGAACATACCTAATGTGGCTCTCTGAACCAGTCCAACTTTCTGTCCCTTATAGGTCTTGCCTCTGTTAAATGAAAACCAACGATTATGTAACATCAAGGTAAGAGAATGCAAGAGAAGAGGATGAAGGGGTGGGCAAGAGAAGTCTTTAAAGAAGTTGTGAGTCATGTGTCCCTGGGAGAATCTACATTTGTCATTTGCTTTCCTCAGGATGGAGAAGACGAGAGTTATAATGGAGGCTCTATTCAAAGGTTTATCCCTATGGATGAAGGAGCACTCAGTTGAAAATGAAAAGACCTAAATTCAAATTTTAGCCCATCTCTTGTTTAACTTAGGTGGTTTGGGGCAAGTAATAATCTCTCTGGGTCTCAGTTTTCTCATCCATAAAATGAAGGGCAGAGTTAAGAAAAAGTAGAAAGATAATTGTTTCTGATGTTAGCCAGCAGATTCAAATTCCACTTCATTTGTGTGGTTTTTTTTATGTGTTCATTTGTGTGGCCTCAGTACCCTCTCTAGATTTTCACTGTCACATCTGTGAAATGAGGAGGGTAGAGTAGATGACTTCTAAGGTCCCAACCAGTGCTATGGTTTTATGTCATTATCCCCATTGACAAAACAAATGGAAACTGTCCACTGGGCCACTCTAAGAGATAATGGAATTATAGTTTGAAGGGATCTCAAACCAATTCCCTCTAGATGAGGAATCTGAGACCTAGAGAGATTGTGAATTTTCCAACATTGCCTAGATTGTAAATGACAGAGTTCAGATTTGAAATCAATCTAATAATTTTTCTACTGTACTAAATATGATACTAATTCAGAGGATCCATGCATTTTAATAGTACCTAATAAGAGCTAACTTTATATAGTAGCTACTACATGTCAGGCACTATACTAGTTATTTTACAGATATTATCTCATTTGAGTCCCATAACAGGAAATGCTATTTAAACTCCCATTTTACAGTTGAGAAAAGTGAGGCAAACCAAGATTAAATGACTTGCCCGGGGTCACACAGCCAAACGTCAGAGGCTGGCTTTGAACTCAGCCCTTCCTAATTCCAAGTCCAGAACCTTCTCCGTTGCATGATCAAGCTACCATAGACAAAGCACTTCCTATCTCTGAATCTGTATCTGAAAAGTGAGAAGGTTGGACAAAATGGACTCTCCCAGTGATTATCTGGCTTCTTCAAAGAGACCCCTTTTCCCCAGGAAAGGTATGGGGGGGAGTGGCATCCCTAAAGCTCGAGCAGGGCTGCTCAGTGATCTAGAAGCTCCAATGTTTCCAAGGGCAGGAGAAGCATGAAATTCTCCCCCTTCCCTTCTCTCACTCCAGTGCTACCTGGATGGTCCCTATGGGACTCCAACCCGACGGATCTTTGTTTCTGAACATGCAGTGTTGATTGGGGCTGGTATCGGCATTACTCCTTTCGCCTCCATTCTGCAGAGCATCATGTACAGGTGAGTGGGAGAGCTGTACTGTCTTGCCAGTAAGAGAATTCTGTGTACTAAATTGACTCTGTCTTGTAAAAACTAATTCTATTTTGAGATTTAAATTTCATTTTTCTATAAATCCCATATGCTTATTAATCCTAGGAACTGAGTGGCATTCTGTTTCACATCACAAGTCTACCTGCTCACTCTCTGCCCTTCCACTTTGAAAAGTCCCTAATCTTTCCTCCTATTAGAAGTCAGATTACTTACTCTTACATCCTGGTTTATGTCAGGGTAACTTTTCTTTTAAAGCATAAAAATCTGTCTCCCTAATGTCATGCTGAGGAGGCTTGTCCCAATTTGTTATGCAATTGGCATGCATTACTTAATAAATCAATATGTTCAGAAGCTTGAATGTTTGTTTCCCCAGTTATTTCAGATTTCACTTGTCATCCCAGCCTTGATCTGCTGAAGTCTAGAGAGAATCTGACTCCATTCTTCTCTTCCTTCTGTTTTTTTTTTTTATTCCAAGCCTATCCTTATTGTCATTCCACTTTTGAAACATTGGATCACTCACATCCAGAGGAGTCAAGCAAATGTCCTCTTTGATTAAAACATATTCAAATATCCAAAGAGTAAAAGTAGTTTCCAAGACAATTATAAAACTATCCAGAAAATAAAAGTGGCAACAAGGAAATTTTAAAAAGATAGCAAGGAGGTTCTCTAAGGTCTCAGGAGCTCATCACCAAAGTCCTAAAAAATGATTTTGTGGATACCCAAAAAGTTCACAACCAGTCCCAGATCAAGCCACTGGAGACAAGGTTAATTCCAATGGGCCTGGATCTGCTCATAACTTCTTTGCTCATGACAATCACAGCTGGTATTTTGGGAGTATAGGGGATTAATAAAAAAAATGTTCCCTCAGTATCTTGGTCCATTACATCCTCTTTCCCCCTTTCTTTCCTTTTCCCCTTCCCTTTTCCCCTTCCCTTTTCCCCTTCCTTTTTCCCCTTCCTTTCCCTTCCCTTCCCTTTCTTCTTCTTCCTTATTCTTCTTTTCCTCTATTTTTCATACTCCAGCTTCCAATCTCTCTCATTGGCCCTCTTTGATTAACTTTACTCAGGTACCAAAAGAGAAAACAAAATTGTCCCAACTGCCATTACTCATGGTATGAAGATGTCAAGGATGATGACATGAAGCTAAAGAAGGTAAGTGGTGGTTTTCTAAGGGTGGAGTGGCTGAGATCACATCCTTCTCTAATTAAGTATAACTAACTTAGAACGAGAATATCCTTTACAGAGGGAGGAACAAGATGACTTTTTAACCTGCTGGAGTCCTTCATTAATTTGCCACACTCTCTCCTAAGGCCTCTCCCAACCCTGCTTCCCTCATCCTACTTTCCCAGGGACCAATGTTTATCATGCTATCCTATCTTTGGGGACCCACTCTGCCCCTCCTCTGTTCCATCCATTTATCATCTGTTCCTTTTTGTGAGAGGATCTTAATTATCTATCATGAAGAAAGCATCTGATTAAACCAATCAAAACAGATGGGAAAGGCTGTCATATGAAAGAAGGATCAGACTTACCCTGTATAGTTTCTGAGGAGAAAATTAGAACTGGTAGGTAAGTATACATGATCTGGGAAGGCAGAGAGGAAGATTTAGATTATACATAGCAATTAAAGTTGTTATACAACAAACTGAGGGACTTGGCTTTCAGAAGAATGAGTTCTCTATCATGAGAAGTATTTGAATCTTTGTCAGAGACACTGCAAAAAGGGTTCTTGCTTTGAGTAAGAGGCTCTATTAGATTTTTAAGAGTTTATAATTCTAAATGCTTCTTAAAGTTTACATTTCAATAAAGGATTATGTGTCTCATTTTGAAGGCTAGATATTCAACAACACAAAGAAATACATTTCTCGGGGGAGGGGGGATGTATGTAGTGCTGTGGGAGTAGAGATAGAGGGAAAGATAGTATTCCTTGGCCATTCAAATAACACTGAGTTATTTTAAAGCACATCCTATTTGCTTTGGTGGATGTATTGATGGGAGAAATGCTATGGCTTCCATCTTCTCTTTTAAAACTCTTTCTAGCTAGGGATTCTTTGTGGAATCTATTAACTTGGATAGACAAAAATTGAATCCTTATTTTCACTAATTTTGGCTTCCATTGTATTATATTTCATTTCTTTAAAACATTATTCTAAAAAATTAATCCATAGGCTTCAAAATGGATCCATATATCAAAAAAAGTTAAGAATTCCTGCTCTAATTTTTCTGTTTTGCAAAAGGATTTGTTCCACATCCAACTCCTTCCATCTTTTTTTAAATAACTTGGACAGAGAATAGACAAGTTTCCCACATATTCTTTAGTGTAGGACTATGCCAAGGATACAGGGTATATGGCCATGGCTATGAGCTAAGTGTAGAATGTGGCAAGTCCAGAAGGCTGGGAGTTTGGGGAGATGGATAAGAACATCCTACAAACTCACTGAACCAAAAGCAATTTAAGATGTCCTCTCTCTTAAGTGTCTAGGTCAGAAAGGAAACTTTCTTGAGAGTCTGGCAAGACCTCATGGTGACAAGTAAAGTTGCAGAAGTTGTAGTCAAAAGGCCTGGATTCAAATCCTCCTTCTGTACCAATTGCCTATGTAAATTTGACTGTATCACTGGTCTCTATGGGCCTTAGATTTCTTTGGAAGTCCCTCCAAGACCTGGATTGGTGACTTTTGGCTTTTGACTCAGCTCTGCCATCAGCCAGCTCTGTGACCTTAGATAGATTATTTCTCTTTGGGATCTAGTTTGCTCCTCTGCCAAATGAGAGTCCAGCTACACGATTTTTGAGTTTCAGAAGCCATGGCCCTATTTGCTATAGGCAACATGCTGGCACCAGGAAAGAATGGTCACCGACATGAGCCCATTCTATAACAATAATAGAAACTTACAATTTAAATAGCGCTTTAAGGTTTCCTGACAATTACTCAGTGGTTGCCAGGTATTATTCTTCTGATTTTAATTTAATTTAATAAACATCAATTAATAGCCTACTACATGCCAGACACTATGCTAAGCCATGGAAATACAAAAAGACAGTCCTTGCCCTTAAGGAGCTAATCTTAATTATTTATTAATCTAATAGGGGAAACAATCAGGGTTTCCATTCAGCTCTCCATAGTCCAAGGTCTGGCACACTTTCCATTACATTACACCTGCAACAAATCAGAGAGATACATAGAGAATCAGGCTGGATTTCATAATTAAACAGGACATCCAGTCTTAGTTATTCCAATGGAAAATACAAGAGCAAGACATAGATGATCTGTGTTTTGATTGTCCATGTGTCATTTAATTTTCTCAACCTCACTTTCCTTATATGCCAAATGGTGTGGGGGAGTTAGGTTTGATGACCTCCAAGGTCTCTTCTGACTCAAAAATATATGATTTTATGATTTTTTAAACTTATTTGGTTTTCAGCTTTCTCACATGAAAAACAAATTTTAAAATTACAGGTAAATGAATGTAAGGGAATATTAACATCTCAGTAGAGTACTGATATGGAGTCAGGATGATCTGAGTTTACCTCTGTCCTCAGGTACTTACCAGCTGTGTAATCATGGACAAATCACTTAACCTTCCTTCATCACAGTTGCCTCAATTGTAAAATGGAGATAAAAATAGTATCTCTCAAGATTATTGTGAGAATAAAATGAAATAATATTTGTAAAGCACTTTGCAAACCTTGAAGTGCTAAATAAATGCTAGTAGTAGTAGTAATAGGTAGTGGTAGTGGTAGTGGTAGTAGTAGTAGTAGTAGTAGTAGTAGTAGTAGTAGTAGTAGTAGTAATATCACAAGTGATTGTCATAAGGAGTGAATGTAAAAATGTGAAATAGTCTCCCCTCAGAGCCTTATGCATAGTAGGTGCTCAGATGATCAACTTAATTGTAAGTATCTTGAAAAAGTTAATGGCATATTTACTAACTTGATGGATTAATATCACTAGGTGGATTTCATTTGGATCAACCGGGACCAGAGATCATTTGAATGGTTTGTAAGTTTGCTGACCAAGCTTGAGATGGATCAGGTCAAAGAGGAGCCAGAAGGTAAACTGAGATGGTCAGGTAGTCTCAAGGGACTTTACAGGGAGGCCTGCAAATGAGTTGCTCCCTAATAAGCAAATTGGGAATGGTATAGGGACAGGGAAAGTCAAAGAAGGTAGTAAGGGAATTATGATCTGTTTTGGGAAAGAAATGCCCACACTTATGAAGTCCTAAATTATTTGCAAGTATTGAATTAGAAGTTGGTTAAATAAATTAATTTCAGAGCCTTTCCATTGCTACCTCAAATCCAAGAAGGAATAGAACTGGATCATGTCCTAGCTCACTTGAATTAGCCTCTCCCCAAAGCACACTGTCTTTCTTACTCCCAGACCATTTCTTGGAGTTGCACATGTACATGACTTCAGCCCTGGGCAAGAATGACATGAAGGCCATTGGCCTACAGATGGCACTTGATCTCCTTGCCAAGAAAGAAAACAAAGACTCTATCACTGGCCTGAAGACAAGGACCCAGCCAGGGAGACCAGACTGGAACAAAGTAAGAACCTTGTGGTATCATATAATTGTAATACAGTTTAAAATAATCACGTACACTAGCACTTTCATACTAATCTGTGGTTCTCCTTACCATCTAGAAACTTACCCATGGAGCCATACTTCTTCTCATCTAGGGAAAATAGGGATGATCTTTTCCATTTCTAAAATGGGGAAACAGGGGAGCATGCATAGGAATCACAGCAAGGCTTTGGCTATATTTTAAGATCATAGAGAGACAATGATGTGGCCCTTACAAGTTTTACAGAACATGGTGGAGAAAAGGAGGCCATTCCAATAGAGGAGTGAGGAAAAGACCCAGGAAATAAAATTATGTGCCTCGTTTGAGGGGCATGGGTTAGTTTCTGTCTTCAATCAAGATTTCCTAACTACTTCAATCACTTTTCTAGACTATAATTTCCTCATCTATAAAATGAGGAGGTTGAAGTAAATTATTTCTAAATTCCCTTCCTATTCTAAATCTATGACCAATCTCCTCTGTCCTTTCCTCTTCTTTCTCCTCCTCTGCTTCAGGTGTTCCAAAAGTTGGCTGCTGAAAACAAGGGCAAAGTCCAGGTCTTCTTCTGTGGATCTCCAGCTCTGGCCAAGGTGCTGAAAAGTCACTGTGAACTGCTCAACTTCGGATTTTTCAAAGAGAATTTCTAATCTTTTACCCTGCCAGCTCTTTCTTCCTAGGATTTGGGAAATTGCCATTCCTGGAGGTGTAATTTAATAGAGATTTATTGTTGTTATTATATGTAAAAACCTGTCACTATGATCAAACTTATGGTCACATAGACTACTTAACGGACAAAGATAAGAGCAGAGGTATTAATGCTCATCTCCAAAATTTATGTTGTCCTGATGGAAGTGAAGAGACCAATACAAGATGGATATTCTTTGGTATACAATGTGGGAAAAACATATTCTTGAATGTTTGTATTCTAGAACTTCAAAGGGCTGCGATATTTGTTTCTCAACCATCTCAGGCTGAAAGCTGGCTGGGATGAGAAGGTTATATGTACATATTGACAAAAATAATTACAGGGAGAATCTCAGGGCAATTTTATCTTTTAAAGTAGGCTTCAGAGAGACCCTCCCCCCAAATTCCCAATATGTGCTTAATTCAATGTCCCCCAGAGAAAAACAAATAGACAAGTGGAAAAGGGTTGTCAATTCACATGGAGAAACTTTCTCTACTTATCTGTATGTTGTTTTACTATCTTTTTCTTTTATATCTTTCCATGTATTTCTTTCTGTCTCTTTGTCTCTCAATATCTTTGGGGATGTCTCTCTCCTTTTCTCTTTCCTGATAGGAAGCATCATAGTGTAGGGAAGAGTTTTGAATTTGCATCCAGGAATACTTGGGTTTCAGTGTCACTTTTGAAAATTACTGGTGGTGTGACTCAGGGCAAACACAATAACCCTAAGTCTGAGTCTCTCACTATAAAACAGTGAATCTCTCTTACAGAATATTGTGAGGATCAGATGAGATATTGTACAGAAAGCCCTTTGCAAAACCCAAAACATTATAGTCATCTCTCTTTTTCATTTTACTGATTGGAAAACTGAGCCCCCAAAGCATGAAGTGAGAAGCCCAAGATGACACAGTTAGTGAAATCCTGGGAATGTCCATGCCCACCAAATTCAGCAAAACTCAAAACAATACTTGAAAGCATTCTCAAAAGAACAAAATCTGAAGATTTTTTCTGGAATTCTCTTCCTTGGGATTTTCAGGTACATGAAAGAGTCCCTAGGAGAAAATCTCAGAGGAAGAGCTCCACCCACACAGTATGTCAACACACACACACACACACACACACACACACACACACACACACACTTTTACATTTTTTCCCTTTTTTTAGAGGATCTATGATTTAAATGGGATTAGAAAAGTTCCCCATGAGGAAACTCCCCTACTAATGCAATTCAGGAACTATTCAGTAACTTAGAGTCTTAGAGGTCTCCCTAGGGCCTTAGAAGTCACAAGCATGTAGTCTGTGTGATTCTGAGGTGAGATTTGAACCTAGATTCTTTTGACTCCCTTATAGCGCTCTTTTTATTTTATCATGATTTCTACTTCCAGTGACATATATAAATATATATATACATATATATATTCATGTATATGGATATATGTGTATATATGAATACATACAAATATATATACATGTGAATAGAGATGGACAGACAGACCTATTTACTGGGAAGATTGACAAATTGTTGCTTAATATGCTATTGTATGTATTACAATGCCCTTCACACACTAGATCTGAGGTCAGAATATGTGATAGAATCTGATAAAATAGTTCAAAGGGGCACAAAAAAACCAAAACAAAAAAACAAAACCCAAAGGAAGTGGTATATAAGGAATGGAGCCTTCAATTGAAAATAAGATGACCTGAGTTCTAGCCTTGATTGTCATTCCCTGGGTATGAGACCTTGTCCCTGTGTTTTAACTGTCAGTTAGTAATAACATTATATACCCTGCTTCCCTTACAGTCGATTGTGAAAATCATTTAATATACTCTATATGAAAGTGCTTTATAAACTTTAGCTCTATATACATTAATGAAGGAAGGAAGAAAAGATATGGAGGAAAGAAGGAAGGAAGGAAAGAAAGAAGTAAAGAAAGGAACAAAGAGGGAAAAGGAAGAAAGAAGGAAGGAGAAAGGGAAAAGGAAGAAATGGAGGAATGAAGAAGGAAGAAAGGAAGGAAAATGACACATATATCTAGGATATATTAAATTGGGACATTTGTTGAAGTGTATTGCAGTAATGATTCCTTTTCTATATGGTTGGACCACATAACACTGAGGTTTCTTCCAAATCTCAAATTCCATGATTTTATGGAAACATCAAGAATCTGTGCTAGACCAATATGATGGTAGATTATAGGACTCTAGGAATGCCTAGGGCCAGAGTCAGTAATAAAATAGATAGCTAAAATGTCCTTATGGCACTGATGAAACACTGGAGGGGTAAACTCTGGGCCCAAATAGTTGAGGACCTTTCTCATCTGGAGACTAGAAGGGCACCGAACAAAGAAATTTAGTTCAGAGGTTTAGTTCTATGAGTGGAGTGAGCAGGAGGCTAATATCATAGAATCATATCGAGAAAGAAGAAAAGTATTATCCAATTCAAACTCCTCATATTGTACATGGGGAAACTGAGGTCTATAAAGGTTCTCTGACTTACTTAAGGTCACATACCAAGTAAGTGCCTAAGGTGGATTTAGTTCTTCCTGATTTCCAATCCAGTGCTCTATTCATTTATACTACACTTCCTTCTGGAGGGGACAGACAAGAGTTTCCTGTAAGAATGTTTTAATGCCATCAGTATAGTTATTACTGTTTAGTATTTTCTTGTTATGTTTTTTTCTGGGTGAGGAAAAACCCACTGATAATTCATTCCTTAATACTCTAACCCCACTCCCACTTCATTCAGTCATAGATTTTCACTTATAAGTTTAGCTGAACTAGTCCTCCCATATTTAGCACTGGCAGCATCAGTGTCAGCTAGTGTTGGGAGAATAGAACCACAGGCAGACAGTTATCCCAAATTGGAGTGTGGATGGATTAGGGAGATGATGATGCTCATTCTTCCACATTCTACTTTACCATGAGGTTCCCAGGATCATATTTCAGCAAAAACCAGAGAGCATTTGTCTTTGGGAACTTGAAGCATCTCTCTACAATGGATAGCCTGTGAGGGCTTGTGAGCTTGAGTTGGGCTAAGCTGACTAATCACTAAAAATGTCTATCAGTTGTCATTTTCAACTGTATATAATCTGTGCCCTGAAATTCCCTTAAATGTAATAAAATTTGTACTCCAAGATCATTTGTGTCTGCCAACTACAATGAGACTTCCAAAAGAGAAGGGACAATGTGTGATGCCAGAATCATGATGAAGTTTTTCTGATAGATATCCATCTGCCTTTCTTGCCTTCTTGTTAGAGTTCATTTAAAAATGATAATAATGTCCAGTGATGATAAATGGGAGGCTTCTCTTCTGGAAGCAGTCCTTCCTTTTTGTCCCACCTTCTGATGGGGTTTTATTTGCTGAGTCACAAAATATAGGAATACTCCACCATTTTTGGTGCAGACTTAATGATCATTTCATTGATACAGGGAATTCCCAGTACAGCAATACTTCCTTCTAATACAGACTGAAAAATGTCTTTGTAGCTCATAGAGTTAGAGAGTGGCTTTGAGCCCTGAGGGTACTGTCTCAGACATATACATGCCTAGGGCCAATATATTTCAAAGGAAGGATTTGAATGCAGGATATGGTGACTATGAGACTGACTATTATATCATAATGTCTCTCTAAATACACCTAATGTTGATGATTGCTCATTTAAAAAAGAAAAAATGGATTTTTTGGTAAAACAACATTGTGAGGGACATTTATTTCAAAGGAACTAAAAATGGCAGGTGTGTTCTTGTCTGGATAAAATGGTCTTTAAAGAGACTTGAAAAAGTAATAGGGAACCATGGAACACATATGACACTGGACTGAGCTGGGCATGGCAGAATAAGGCAGGTGCAATCATCTAAATGTGTTATAAAAATTTGAGAGCAGACATGGGCTGCTCAGAGGCCCCAAGTTGGGCTTCTAATCCAGGTTTCCATCTGAAATATTACTCTGTATCTCAACAGTCCATATTAGGAAACAAGTCTGGAAAGGGGGAAAGACTAAAGTTACATGGGTAATAATTAGCAAAGCTTCAATGAAGATAGAAACCCCTTTCACTCACACTTGCATACAAATGATTTTGAGATAGAACAAAAACTAAGCAAAACTGGATACATTCTTGGGCTTCACTCTCCTGGCCCTCAGTCCTTCCTTTATTATGTAAATGTGTCAGTACCAGACCAGCTGGCTTTGATGCTGGATTTTGGCCATTGGAAAATCTCATTATCTCTTGAAGGCAGAGATTCTTAACCTTTTTTGTGTCATGGACCCCTTTGGCAGGCTGATGAAGCCTAAAGAATCCACCACAGAATAATTTTTTGTTGCCTGCCTACATTTGTGATTGAAGAAAATGCTAATTTTCAAACAGAGATTAGTGAAAATAAAGATGCATTTTCCCTCCATCCAAGTTGATGAATCTGGTGAAATCTATTCTTCAGTGGCAGACTTCAGTTTAAGGACCTTTGCTCTAAAATAAATTTGGGGAGAATCATCACCAAATGAGGAACTGAGAACTGAGAAAAAGGGAGAATAGAACAGGACACAGTGAGATGGGGGAGGGGACAGTTGTGCAAAATTCCACTAAGTCTGAAGGAAAGAGCCCAACAATCAGCTGGAGTAAGTTCTGTGCCTTACTAAGTCACTTGGGGCAGAAATGTATGCCTGTGAACCGTGAATTGCTTAACATGAGAAGAGGCTTAGATGAGGCTTTGAGATCTAGCTCCCAAGGAAACCACCATCAAAAAGGAGGAAATCAGAAAGAGAGCAGTAGTAGGAAAAAATAAGGAAAGACTAAATTACCAAACATCTCATGAAGAGAAAAACTCAAAGACCATAAATGGAAGCAAATAATAAACAGCAAAAAATATTAATAGAAGGAAATATGGCCTCCATATGTAATAGATGAATTCATGCATCTATGAATTAATAATGAAAAACAAAAGAAAATGATCCAACACTTGATGAGACAGAGAAACTTTTGAATTTGAAGATAACCTGAAACTATTATGACCTGTTCCTGAGTGAGTTAAAAGAGAATTGATAATTTTGAGGGCAGATTGTCTGGCCTACACAACAAAAATAGTGGACAGGATAGAAATCTTGAATCTGTAATAGCAAATTCCACTGAAAAGCAAGAGACAGACAGAGAGAGAGAGAGAGAACAATTGATTGCAAATGCAAATACATAGATGTGAAAGACAATCTATAAGAAGAGAAGCTAAACATAATAACATCAATAGAAAATAAGTTCTTTATTAAATGAAAACATTCTGATGTCAAAGACAGGGTGCATAAAAACAACTCAAGAATTATAGATCTTTCAGAAGAACATAAAAAAATAAAAAAAAACCCTGAAAGCCATAAAACAAGAAATAATATTTTTAAAAACTGCCTGGAACATTTGAACACAGAAAATGAAATATCAGTTGGAATAAATCATAGATTGCCTCTAGGAAAAACAAAAACCATAAAGCTGCAAACTCCAAGATATATAGTGGTTAAATTTAACAATTCAATTCAGAAATAAGACGTTCTATAAACAACCAGAATTAAGATCTCAAATACAAAGAAAAAAATTCAAATAACACAGAACTATTCCACCAGAAAATCCAGGAGGGAATGGAATAATATATTCTGAAGAGTAACAGAGCTCAGAATTCAGCACAGGTTGACTTGCCAATCTGAGATTAATGAAAATGAAATAAATGAAAAATGAACATTCAATAATAAAAAAGGTGTTTGAAACATTGGTAGAAAGAAAACCAGACCCGATGAGATTATTGATTTGTTAAATATCCCAAATAAACAGAAATGCCAGAGAGATAAATGAATGCCCATCCAAGGAGAGCAGCAACAACAGACAGTAAGATAAGAGATTTCTTTGTAAATGGTCACAAAGGGACAGGGGTGAAGGCAGAAATCAGAGTAGAGAGGTAAGCCTGGGGCAATATAAACAAAATCTTGTGATACTCAGCCTATGACTGAATCAATGATTTTTTGTGAAACTATATTACAAAATGTAAGGATGCATGAAGAGGAGGGTGGAACAGGACAATAAAGAAGAGTATCTGATAGCCACAAGTCAAATTAAGGGCAATATGGAGAAAATGACCCCCTGTGGTCTCTGAAAGAGAAAAGAGTATGGAGTAAGGAGGATACTCTGGAAGTTCTCATCATGCAAGGGAATATAGAAAATCAAAAGAGAACATATAATTATAGGGAGCATGAACCAAAGAATGAGGATTTGGAGTAGATAGAAAGATAGTATAGTTAAGGAAGAGAATGAAAGAAATCTCAGCAAATAGGTGCAAAAGATGAAATTAAAAACAACTAATGAATAAGATTTGTTGAAAAGAAGAAGCAGGAATTTACTTAATAGAAAAAAAGAGGGAGAAAATATATAGATAAAATCAGGGAAAAAAAGCAAGAATCAATAAACAAAACTCCAAAGGGAAGGGAATCAGAGGAATCAGGGGAAGAGAACAATAGGAATAGGGCCACCTATAAAAATAAAATTAAACAAAGGACACTGAAGAAATCATGGAGGAGAAGAGAAATAATAATTTAAAAAACTATTTAATACAAATAGAGGAAATTATAAATTTCTCCTCACTTTAAATATGAATGAATTAAATAATCCAATAAAATGGAAACAGTGACAGATTGAATAAGAAAACAAAACTTTATAATTTATTTCCTATAAAAAACATTTAAAAAACAAAGACATACACAAAATAAATTTGAGGGGGTAGAAAAAATTTTACTGTATACTAAATAAATTTAAAAAATAGAATTTTCAATAATGTTATTTCACAAAACATTCAAACTTTCAGAAAGAGAGAAATAAAGTAACTTTATTATACTGAAAGGAATCATAGACAAGAAACCAATATCAATAATAAACTTAAACTTTAAAATAAACCCCTTGAATGCCTTAGCATACAAATTCAAAAATAATTATCTGATCTGCAAGAAAATATAAATAGTAACCCAATAATGAGAGAAGACTTTAATATGTCTCTCTTCCTTCTGTATAAGTTCGACAAGAAGATAAAAAGGGAAAATATGGAACTGAACAAATTGATGGAAAGACTTGATCTAAAAGACTTGTGATATCTTCTAAATGGGATTGCAAAATTGCAAAAAAATTTTGGAACTACATCGAATTTGTACAAAAATCGATCATATATTAGGGCAGAGAGATATTGCAAACAAATATAAAAACAGAAATAGTAAATACATCCTTTACAGACTATAAAGTAATGAAAAACCTAATCATTAATTCAGGGATCACAAACAAAAGACACAGAGCCAAATGTAGACTTGATAATGAAATCCTAAGTAGTAAATAGGTCAAAGAACAAATCACAGAAACAATGCTTATATAACCAAAAATGAGATGATGAAACAATACACCAAAATTTCTAGGATATAGCTAAAGCATTCCTTGGGGAAAAAAAATCATATCCCTACAGATATATGTTAACAAAAAGAAAAAGAAAGGATTGATGAACTGAATATGTATTTTTAAAAATTAGAAAGCCAACAAATAAGCAAATTCCCCAAAAAGCACAAAAAATGAAATATTAAAAATGAGAAGAGAAATAGATAATTTGGAAACAAAACACACATAGAAATGATAAATAAAACTAAAATCTGTTTCTTTAACTAATTTCATTAACTTGATTAAAAATAAAAAGGACAATCAAATTTTTAAAATAGCAAATGAGCAAAATATCATCACAAGAAAACCAGAAGAAATAAAAAGCATCAGAGTATATTATGTACAAGTATATGCTAATAAAACTGAAAAAATAGAAGAAATAGAGAAATATCTTCAAAAATATAAAATTTTCAACTATCGGAAGATCAAGTAGAGATCTTCAATGATCCAACCTCAGAGAAGAAAATAGATCTAGTTGTAAAGGAACTGCAAAAGAAAAAAAAACAACAATAAAAAACCAAACAACTCTAGATTCTGAAGGATTCATAGGAAAATTCTATCAAGCTTATAAAAAACTAATTGATATTCATATTTTACAAATTATTTTGAAAAACTGAGAAATAAAGCATCCTACCAAAAATCATTTTATGAAATAAATATAATCCTAATATAAAAACCAAGGAATGATAAAACATAGTAGGAAAACTATTAGACAATATCATTAATGAAATATCCTTAATGGAAGAGTAGGAGAATTCCATGGTGTGGAAGGGTCAACAGTGTCATACATTCATTCAGGCTCCAAGGCTTTTGACTTCAAAAGTCTATATTCTTAAGAGGATTTTGGAAAGATCATAGACTAAGTCATAAAATTCCAAGCTGTCCAGGTTTCCTCTAACAAGCAAGACAAATAAAAAAGACAAATAAAAAATTCACCTCAGGGCGAATGCAGAATGGTAAAAATAAATAAGAATTGGGACAGAACAGGGGGGCTTCCTGGGACAATAAAAAAAAATATTCAGAAAAAAGATCCTAGGGCAGAAGTTTGGCCCCAGGGAAATGTAAATACTTCCAGGCTACTTCCACTGAAACATCAAGCAGCCAACTCTGGGGCTAGCTGGGTTGGATGGTAATCTCCCTCCCAGACACAGGAATTTTCACTACTACCCCCAACCAGTGTGGGGAGTCAAGTGTCTAAGATGGGGAAGAATGAGGGAATTTGTGATGGTGAGGGATGCCAGGCCTAGCTATATTGAGATGCAGCTGTATTGAGATGATATTATCCATGAGAAGCATGAGAAGGAGCCATCCAGGTGAGCTCAGAAGCAATGAGGCAGGGAAGCTGCAGGCTGTTCTTGTTTTTGGATTTCAGGCCAGAAGGGAGAACTGCAGCAAGAGGTCCCATCACCCCCACTCCAGGTCTAGAGGTGATTTTACCAAACAAACAACAATGTGTGTTGAAAAGAGCAGAAAGTATAATGCCCAGGCTAGCTCTCTGGAGGACCTTGGAACCAGTCTTGATCTTAGTGTAGGAGGCAGGAGAGCCATCAGGAGGATGGTCAAAGATGGAATGTCTCTATTTCCAGTCCTTTCAACCCTTATATACTCTATTACAATTACATCTTACAGCATACTATGTGTGAACTAGAGAACCATTACATCACCATACTAAGTACTAAGAATATATGCCAACTAGAGAACCATCATCTTATCAATTCCACTGATTTCAAGTATACTTCTCCAGAGTTCCAGCTCTCTACAAGAAAGAACCCAAACATAGAATGTTACTGTGGGAATAGAGAAGACCAACTTCATTGTTAGAGGTCAAAAGTTTTTCTTATCCCAGAGAGAACTATTAAATGGTCACCTGCCCAAAAAGAATTTACAGAATAATTTTTTTAAAAATTTTAAAAATCAAATGAAAGAGATTGAAGGGAAAATAAAAACAATCCAAGAAAAACAAGATCATGAAAAGAAAACCAGCCTACTAGAGAAGGAGATTCAGAATCTTTTTTTAAATTTTTTTATTAATTTTTATATTTATAACATTTTCTTTGACAGTACATATTCATAGGTAATTTTTTTACAACATTATCTCGTTGTACTCCCTTCTGTTCCAAATTTTTCCCCTCCTTCCCTCCACCCCCTCCCCTAGATGGCAGGCATTCCCATACATATTAAATATTTTCTAGTATATCCTAGGTACAATATATATGTGCAGAACTAAATTTTGTTGTTGTTGTTGTTGCAAAGGAAGAATTGTATTCAGAAGCTAAAAATAATCTGGGAAGAAAAACAAAACAAAACAAAACAGCGCTCACAGTTTATACTCATTTCCCAGTGTTCCTTTTCTGGGTGTAGCTGATTCTGTCCATCATTGATCAATTGGAATTGGATTAGCTCTTCTCTATGTTGAAGATATCCACTTCCATCAGCATACATCCTCGTACAGTATCATTGTTGAAGTGTATAATGATCCCCTAGTTCTGCTCGTTTCACTCAGCATCAGTTGATGTAAGTCTCTCCAACCCTCTCTGTATTCCTCCTGTTGGTCATTTCTTACAGAACAATAATATTCCATAACATTCATATACCATAGTTTACCCAGCCATTCTCCAATTGATGGACATCCATTCATTTTCCAGTTTCTAGCCACTATGAAAAGGGCTGCCACAAACATTTTGCACACACAGGTCCCTTTCCCTTCTTAATATTTCCTTGGGGTATAAGCCCAGTAGTAGCACTGCTGGGTCAAAGGGTATGCACATTTTGATAACTTTTTGGGCATAATTCCAGATTGCTCTCCAGAATGGTTGGATTCTTTCACAACTCCACCAACAATGCATCAGTGTCCCAGTTTTCCCACAGCCCCTCCAACATTCATCGTTATTTGTTCCTGTCATCTTAGCCAATCTGACAGGTGTGTAATGATATCTCAGAGTTGTCTTAATTTGCATTTCTCTGATTTGGAACACTCTTTCATATGAGTAGAAATAGTTTCAATTTCATCACCTGAAAATTGTCTGTTCATATCCTTTGACCATTTATTAATTGGAAAATGGCTTGATTTCTTATAAATTAAAGTCAATTCTCTGTATATTTTGGAGATGAGGCCTTTATCAGAACCTTTAACTGTAAAAATGTTTTCCCAATTTGTTACTTCCCTTTTAATCTTGTTTGCATTAGTTTTGTTTGTGCAGAAACTTTTTAATTTGGTGTAATCAAAATGTTCTATGTTGTGATCAATAATGGTCTCTAGTTCTCCCTTGGACACAAACTCCTTCCTCCTCCACAAGTCTGAGAGGTAAACTATCCTATGTTCCTCTAATTTATTTATGATTTCATTCTTTATGCATAATATTGGACCCATTTTGATCTTATCTTAGTATGTGGTGTTAAATGTGGGTCCATACTAATTTCTGCCATACTAATTTCCAGTTTTCCCAGCAGTTTTTGTCAAATAATGAATTCTTATCCCCAAAGTTGGGATCTTTGGGTTTGTCAAACACTAGATTGCTATTTTTATTCACTATCTTGCCCTGTGAACCTAACCTATTCCACTGATCAACTAGTCTATTTCTTAGCCAATACCAAATGGTTTTGGTGACAGCTGCTTTATAATATAGTTCTAGATCAGGTACAGCTAGACCACCTTCATTTAATTTTTTTTCATTACTTCCCTTGAAATTCTCGACCTTTTATTCTTCCATATGAATTCTGTTGTTATTTTTTCTAGGTCATTAAAATAGTTTCTTGGGAGTCTGATTGGTATAGCACTAAATAAATAGATTAGTTTAGGGAGTATTGTCATCTTAATTATATTCGCTTGGCCTATCCAAGAGCACTGAATGTCTTTCCAATTATTTAAATCTGACTTTATTTTTGTGGCAAGTGTTTTGTAGTTTTGCTCATATAATTCCTGACTTTCCTTTGGTAGATATATTCCCAAATATTTTATACGATCGACCGTTATTTTGAATGGAATTTCTCTTTGTATCTCTTGCTGTTGGATTGTGTTGGTAATGTATAAAAATGCTGAGGATTTATGTGGATTTATTTTGTATCCTGCCACTTTGCTGAAATTCTGAATTATTTCTAATAGCTTTTTAGCAGAGTCTTTGGGGTTCTCTAAGTATACCATCAGGTCATCTGCAAAGAGTGATAGTTTGATTTCCTCATTTCCTACTCTAATTCCTTGAATCTCTTTCTCGGCTCTTATTGCCGAGGCTAGCGTTTCTAGTACTATATTGAATAGTAATGGTGAGAGTGGGCAACCTTGTTTCACTCGAGATTCAGAATCTTAAGAAACAAAATAATTCCTTGAAAACTAGAATTGGGCAAGGGAAAGCCAATGATGTTATAAGACCAAGAAATAATAAAACACTATATAAAGAATGAAAAAATAGGAGAGAATGTGAGATAGTTCATAAAAAAAGAACAGATCTGGAGAAGAGATCAAGAAGAGAAAACATAAGAATAATCAGATTAGCTGAAAGCTACAATCAAAAAAATAGTCTTGATAATACAATAATACAAGAAATCACTAAAGAAAATTTTTCTGAAGTGTTAGAATAAGAGGAGAAAGTAAAAATAGAAAAAAAAAACCCACCAATTACCACCTGAAAGAGATCCTATAAGGAAAATGTACAGGGACCTCATAGCCAAATTCCAAAACTCCCAGGTTAAGGAGAAAATATTACAAGCAACAAGAAAAAAAAAAAGACAGTTCAAATATGGTGGAGCCACACAAGACTTAGCAGCAACTACATTAAAAGACTACAAGTCTTATAGCATTATATGTTAAACAGAAAAAGAAGTAGGATTGTGGCCAAAAATATCATACACAGCAAAATTAAACCTAACCCTGAACAGAAAAAAAGGACATTCAATGAATTGCCAAATTTTCAGGATTCTATTGCAGGAAGATCTAAATTTAATAGAAAATGTGACATATAAGATCCAAGGGAAATGTAAGGCAAACGTCAAAGACTAATTTTAAGGGACTCAATAAGAACAAACTGTTTATGTTTTATATGTGAGAGTGTAAACCATGTATCTAATATTGTCATTAGTAATTGCATACTTCAAAAAAAATACTGGGGTAGAGCTGAGTATGGTGTGATTCTACAAAGCAAAAGCATGTAGAAAAAGGCAAAAAGAGTATTTTATACAAAAGAGGTAGAAGAGGAAGAACTAAATAGAGGAATCAGATGGAAGAAGAGAGCTGCTAGTCCTAGAATCCAACTTTTATCAGGAATGGGGTGAAGAGGGAATAAAATAGATAGATAGATAGATAGATAGATAGATAGATGTAGATATTTATATGTATTATATGAAAGTCTTCTAAATTTATAAAGAAATAAGAGTGAAAGAGGATAGAATATGGAGATAAAAGATTGTATGGATTAATGAGAATGGGATAAAGAGGGAGAGCGAGTTGGGGGAAGGACAAGGGGAGGGATCCTGGGGCAGGGGAGAGGGACTAAATAATAGGAGGTAGAAGTAAAGCAAAAGAGTCAGCAGGGATGAGATATAAAAGATACACACACAAACATAATAATAATAATGATCGGGAGTAGAATTTATTAGATAAAAGTAGGGTTTAGTAATCATTAATTTTGAACAAAATTATAAAATAGAATTAATTCTAAAAAACAGGGAAATTACCCTACATATCAGCCATATTAATCAATATTGTTTTAGTTGATTTTAGATAACTAGAACCGTATAAAGTTGGAATATTGCTGTGGTGTAGGAAATAAATTGGTGGATTTAGAAAACTGTGGAAAGATTTGGATTTGTGAAGGATGATGTTATCCACCTTCAGAAAAACAGAGGACAAGCAAGCATAGTGTGGGCTTACCCAGATATATATGAATATATGTGTGTATACACATATATGATTATAGATATCTATGTATGTGTATTTATGTATTTCTTTGTATATATGTATATATAAATATACAATATAAAAGTCTTTAATTCCCAATGCTTTGCTCTCTTTCAAATGATGGAAAGCATCTGTAATAAAATATTGGCTTTGATGAGTAATTGGATCATATAGTTAGAACTGAAAGGGACCACAAGAGCCATCTCAGGCAATCCTATAACTTTATAGAGGAAGAAACTGAGGATCGCAGTTTAAGTGACTTGTCCAGGGTCTCACAGCTATTAAGTATCTAAGGTAGGATTTGAATTCTAACTCCCTATTTTATGCTCTTTCCACCAGAGTCAGTATCACCCCTTCCAGGAGTGTTTACATTTTAAGCAGCCGATAATAGCTTTTGCAGCCCTCAGTAATGGAGCTCTAATGATGGAGAATCAAATACTGGAAAAGATTATATAATAATCCACTGATATTAACCAGGCTTGTTGGGAGGGTAAAACGAGAAAATATTTGCCAAGTGCTTTGCGCACCTTCCCGCGCTCCAGAAGTGCTAGTTATTATCTTGTAAAATTAAAGGCTGGACTCTTATCTGAAGCTCCTCCTAAATCTTTGATCCCAAGATCAGAAAATCTTTGAAAACCAGATTAGGATTTTCCGCTTTTATCGCGGCACTAAGCTGTTTGCTCACTAGAGGGCGGAGGAGACTAAGTAATACCTCCCAAGCCCGGACCGTTAGATTTGACTATGGCCCATCAAGAGCATCAACTTCGATAGAGACTCCGTCCCTGAGAGCAAATGTCTGGAGGCTTCCCTACTCCTCGCCCGGGGTGGGCGCAGACGCATACCACCCTGGGCCATCAGAAAGATTCCACGCCGGCCGTGGTCCTCCGACTCTGGAGGCAGGATCTGGAAAGGGCCTTGGGCTCTCTGGACCTCAAGCTCTTCATATTTCAAATGTGTTGGATGAGGTCACCTCCAAGGCTTGGCGGATAGACTGGACCCGGAGTCAGGAAAAGCTGGATTCAAATATAGCCTCAGATATTCATTTATTTATTTATTTGCTGAGGCAATTGGGGTTAAGTGACTTGCCCAGGGTCACACAGCTGGGAAGTGTTAAGTGTCTGAGGCCAGATTTGAACTCAGGTCCTTCTGAATTCAGGGCTGGTGCTCTATCCACTGAGCCACCCAGCTGCCTCTCCAATATTTATTAGCTACGTCACTTAACTCTGTTTGCCTCAGTTTCCCTTATATGTAAAATGTGATTGAAGAGGTCACCTCTAAGGTTTGGCGGATAGATCAGTGGACTTGGAATCAGGAAAAACTGAGTTCAAGTATGACCTCAGATATTTACAAGTTATGTGATTCTGGGCTAGTCATTTCACTGTTTGCCTCAGTTTCCTTCATCTGTAAAATGAGCTGGAGAAAGAAATGGCAAATCACTCCAAGATCTCTGCCAAGAAAACCCCATATGGGTTCCCAAAGACTTGGATATGACTGAACCACCACCAGGATGCCTCTAGCTCTAGAACTCTGATTGTGTGAATTAGCACCATACCTAAGGTAAACTGGGAAATTGTCCGTATTCCTAATAGGCCCGTCCAGCTTTCCTCTTCTGTTCCTTTCTCATTCCTTCATTGACCTTATTCCCTCCCTAATATGGAGTGTCCTCATGCTGGAACCAGCTCTTCTATTCTCTAACTAAAGTTACATTCTCTAGGGATATCTATCAACAAATCAACACCTATTTACTGAGTGGACTGTGTACGGAACACTACATTAGGCATTAGGAATACAAAGACAAAATAAAAATTCAAAAACAAAAACCCCCCCAAAACCTCCATCGAACAATCTCAATTCACAAGTTTATATTCCGTGGAGGATTCAGCATAATGAGAGCCAATGTAATATAATGAATAGAGAATTTAACTTGGTTTTAGTTTTAGTTTTTAGTTCTATCTTATACACCAGCTGTGTGACTTTAGTCAAGTTACTTGTCCAGGAAGGAAGGTTCTGGGAGGAACATCCATTTAGGCCTCAATTTCCTTATCTACAAAAAAGGGGGGGTTTGGATTCAGTGACCTAGAAGGTCTTAGCTAGTTCTAAATCTATGGTTCTATGGCTTTATATACATTTATAAATGTATATTGTATATATTATATATGCATGTATAGATAATATATACAATATGTAAATTCATATATTATATATGTATAAACACACATACACACATGTTTATATTGAGTAAATACAAAAATCAATACAAGATAACTAGGAAGAGAGAGTGCCAACAGTGGAAGGAATCAAGGATAATTTTGGATAGAAGGTGATGAGTGAGCTGTGTCTTAAGGAGGGAAATTCTGCACAGCAAAAGTGGGAAGGAGGAGAATCCTAACCAGTACAAAGGAACAGAGATGGGAGACAGCATTTTTTAATCCTGAGGAGCAGAGAAGAAGCCAGTTTGTTTGGACCACGAAGTGTGGGAAGAAAAGTGCTGAGACTGCCAGATCGAATGGGGCTTTAAAACTAAAGATATCTCTCTTTTATCCTAGAGGTAATAGGGAGCCAAGGTGGACTTTATTAATAAAGATAAGGAATTGCATTGTGAGATCTGCCTTGCAGGCAAATTACTTTGGCAGCTATTTGTAGGCTGAATAAAAGAGGAAGGGCTTGAGGCAAGAAAATAAAAATTCACACAAGGTTAGAAAAGACATAATGAATTCATTCATATTAAAGCCTTTATAATCAAGAAGACTTAATAATTCTGCGTCTCCCAGGATGGATTTTCATTTGAATAAGGGAAAGTATTTCCATGCAAAGGAATGACACTGTAATGGTAGGACTTCAGGCAGTGTGCCCAAGTGAATAATTTCAGATAGAATGTTAAGGGTTGAGAGAACTTCCCCTGGTTCTTTTACACACACTGCAGGGGCAGATACCTCCCCTCCTACTCAAAATAAGACTCACCCATTTTATTCTTGATGACTAGTATTTGCTCTTGCACCCGACCCTGAAACCCATCAGGAAACCAATCAAGTCATCAGAAGTCTTTAAGACGTGTTTAACTGTACATGGCGCTGGTCTAGCCTTCCTTGAGAAAGTGCTAACCAGCCCTACTTCCTGCCCTCTGGGATCACACCATCTGCACCGAGAGAGGGAAATTCGGTCAGTTTTCTGGATGTTTCCCAAATATCCAGATGTTTGGCATCCTGCAGGCAAACAAAACATCCGGCCGGACTTCATTTTTCACTTTGCATTCAGATGTTGGCCATCCTGTGAACACATCTGAGCTTAAGTCAATAGCACTAGGGCCTGTAGAAAGAAAACAGATGGTGAAGATCATATGGAAAAACGACAAATCATGCCTAGAATAGATCCAGTCTTTATAGAACACAGGAAATAGTGTAGTTTAATAGAGAAAGAACTGGCCTTGAACCTGGATTCAAGTCCCAACTCTGACCCATCTGAAAGTATCTTAGTACTGAACAAGTATCTTAGCACTCTGCAATCCTCTGTGAAACTGAGGTTTCAAAGTAGTTGTCAACTGCATTGATAGAGTTTCCTCACCTGGGAGTTCTCCAACTGATGAAATCCTAGATCTAAGCCCTTTCCTCTTATCTAATACCATCCACCCAGCCCTATGCTAAGTGTAGTGGAACACAGGAAACTTAGGCAGATAATACTTACACATGTGAAACCATGAGAAATCAACATAGAGTTATAGAAAACTAGGCACAAAATTATGTGGCATAATTACAATTGTTGTAGGAGTTCAGAAGGGAGAATTATGCTATATACTAGAATGAGCAGGGGAGACTTTGTGGAGGAAGGGCTACTTGTAAATATTCTTTCAGATTCAAAGGATGCTAAGGGAAGAAAGCATCCCAAAGATCCTGGGGTTCTCAAACTACGGCCCGCGGGCCACATGTGGCCGCTGAGGACGTTTATGCAGCTCTCCTGGTTATGGCAAATGGGCTGAGGGGCGGAGACAGAGTGTGAGTTTTTGTTTTTACTATAGTCTGGCCCTCCCACAGTCTGAGGGACAGTGACCGGGCCCCCTATTTAAAAAGTTTGAGGACCATTGCTTTAGTCCATCAGATAAGGAAACTGAGTTCCAGAATGGGACTTATTCCATGCCTTCCATTGGTCCACTATGAACCCTGTTCAGATGAACCCAGAGGTAATTAGACTCCATCGTAGTTATAGGTTCTAGAGTGAAGAAAATATAAGTTTGAATCCATCCTCAGACTCTGGGCAAGTCATATAACTATTTGCCTCGGTTTCCTCAATTGTAAAATGGGGAAAAATAATAGTCCCTACATCCCAGAGTTGTTGTGAGGATAAGGTAGTATTTATAAAATGCTTAGGACAGTGCCTGGCACATAATAGATGCTTAATAAATGCTTGTTTCCTTCCTTCCTAATTTTCTGGCTGCATGTATTGCCTTTTATTCAGGGGAGCTAACTGATGGCTTCAGAATAAACAGCTGGAGTCCTGTTATAGCAAGACTGCACCTGTTCCTTACCTGCCTCTTCTGCTCATTTGTGCCATTTTTTCCTTCTGTGCTAACACAAAGATGAATATACGTCAGTGTACAGTCAAGTGCCAAAGTGATTATAATCAATAAACCTGTGAATGTTATAGAAAGAGTTCAGAGAAAGAAAGTGATCGATGTGGGCTAAAATAGTTGGAGACTTCTTCATGAAAGAAGCACTGCTTGAAGTAAGTCCTGAAGCAGGATTTGGATAAACGGAGAGGAGAGATTGTAAGACAGGTATGGTACCCAACGTGAACAAAGCCACAGAATCAGGGATGAGCATGCCTAAGGCACTAGGAGAATATAGGCTGGAATATAATGAAGGATGTTTGAGTGAGCTGTGGGAGATGCCTTCTACCAGCTGAAATAAAATCAATAGTGTTATTTTTTGTTTTTACATCACATTCATCAAAGATCACAGCCTTGAGCAGGGGTTCTTAAACCTGGAGTCTGTGCCTGTGTTTTTTTAAAAAATATTTTGATAACTATATTTCAACATAATTGGTTTTCTTTATAATCTTATTTGTTTTATTTGATGCAATTAAAAAGGCTTTTCCAAGAAGGGCCCAGGAGGCTCCATCTACTGCCTTTTGCAGTCCAGGACACAGAAAAGGCTGGCATGTGGAAACTTTTGCCATAGGGCCCTTGCTCTCCTGATTGATGATTGTCTCTCCCAGAAACCTATTTTAGAAAGGCTCCAGTCATAGTTTACTTTATTTCTTCCTCTCTACCACCTCCTCCTTTTCCTTTTTTTCAGAAACCTCAGCTTCTTAAACCCTAAATCATATCACAGTCAATCCATTCTAGAGTCCCAGAATCCTCTACCTCTTCAAAGAAGGAAGGAGGGAGCATTCTCATATCTCTTTAAGATCTCAAGCTTAGTCATTCTTCCCAGACCCTTCTCATTCATCTGGCCTCCCCAGCAGGGAGAAGATGAAGGTGATCTTTTGATCATTGATCTTGGGACAGGGAGGTGATGCAGGGATGGAGTGCAGGTCTTGGAATCAGGAAGACTCAACTTCTTAAGTTCATCTGTCCTTGGACACATCCTCATTGTGTGACCCCAGGCAAATCATTTTATCACATTGCCTCAGTTTCCTCATCTGTCAAAGGAGTTTAAGAAGGAAACAGCAAACCATTCCAGTATCCCTGCCAAGAAAACCCCAAAAGGGTCATGAAGGGTTGGGCCCAACTGAAAAAATAGTTTTCCAACCCCTTCCTTAGAGGCTCAATATGAAGGACAAAAGAGACCTCCTTCCTCCTTCCCCAATTACTGTATTAATCACTTCTCCCTTGCAAGTGTTGGGGGCGGTAGCCCCTTGATATTCTTTGTTTGATCTCCAACTTCCTTTGGGACTTGGACCTTTGATCCTAGTTTGGGCTATCTGAGCTGGCTGGGGTTTTACAGCCCCCATTCTAATCTGCTTAGATAGACCAAATGCCAGCAGGAAATTCCTTTTCGGGAAGAGACTTCCATCTGTCCCCGAAAGATAACAAGAGAATCCTTATCTTATTTACATCACTCTGAGGAACCTCCTTACATCGCTGCATCTGAATGATTGTGCTCTTGTGCTCAGAGTCCTCAAAAATCTATTCTTTGAAAAATTGGTCTTGTACCATGCAGCCATTTTGCCCACCGGCTCTCTAGTGTTTCCATTCTAATCAATAAAGACTATGTTTCCATACAGCATTAAGTACATTTGCTGCTGACGCCGCCCTTGGTTATTTTCGGGAAGGAAGGAGAGAGAGAAAAGGAACTGACCCATCTCGGTTTAGATCTCAGTTTACTCCTCATCACAAGCATAGGTTGGAGATGATGGAGATGATGATGATGATAAGATTGATCCTGAGAGTGAGAATCTACAGTTACTTTAAAGTACCACATAGCAAAGAGCTTTACCTTTGTCCTCTCCTCTCACTTGATATCTCTTCTCCCCAGAGTAAGGATAACCAACCCCAAGAGCCAAGCCACTAGGGTGAAGGGGCCGAGGGGGTGATTTCTATTTCCAACTCCTAGGAATCTTTCCCCAAGTTTTTTCCCTTTCCCTCTCATCATTGGGTGGGGCTTTTTGGCAGCTAAAATTTTGATTTCTCTCCAGAACTTCAGATTCTCTCAGCCCCTACATACATTGCCTGCCAACCACAGAGCTCTATGAATTGCCATGTGTTGTTCGTGTCATACGTGTTGTCTCTCCCCCCTCCCTTCTTTTCCCTTTCCTTATCCCTTTACTTCTCCCTCGCCCTCTCCTCCTCTCTTCCCTTCCTTCGTTCCCTCCTTCCCTCCCTCCCTTTTCCTCCCTTTGTCCCCTCTCTCTCCTTTTAGCTCTTACTTTTTTCTCTCTCCCCCTTCTTTGTGTGTGTGTCCCTCTCTGTGTCTCTTTGTGTCTATGTGCCTTCCCCTCTTCTCCTCCCTCCTTTTCTTTTTTTCTCTCCTCCCCCCTCTCTCTTGTAGATTATTTTTTACATTGCTGAATGATTGATTAGGCCCCCTCTCGCACTTGGTTCTGGAGTGCTGCTTTGAATTATAACTGAAAATGGCTGTCTTTTCTCTTGTTCCTTTTTCTCAATTTCAGATCATTTGTGTCTTTAGGCAGCACCAACATTATTCTAACTCCAGAGTGCTCTGTCAGGAGTGGGAGACTTGCAGCCTGGATGTGGGGAATGGTCTTTTTCTTCTTTGGTGATAAGCAATTGGACTCCTCTTCAGGGGTAAGAAATGGCCTCGTATTTACGTTAGAGGCATTTGAGAGGCAGCTGGGGGCATAGTGAGGACTGGGTTGGACTTGGAGTCAGGAAGATCTGAATTCTAATTGTGCCTCAGCCCCGGACAAGTTCCTTAAATTCTCTGAACCTCAGTTTCCCCATGTAAAAAAGGAATCACAGCGTCATCTGCCTCATAGGATTGTTGTGGAAACCAAAAAAAAAAAAAAAAAGATGCTATATATGGATCATTTTGTGAACTATGAAACATTCATTTTTTCCCATCCAAAGAAAATTGAATCCTGGAGACTGAGTAAGGGATAACACTGTACCTTTAGTGTTCCTAGAATATACAAAACATGCAAATGTATACAATAAAAAAATGGATGATGAACATTTTCTTTTTTATCTGCACTGAAAAGGCCCCCTAAAGAATGCCTTTCAAAAATATCTATATTTTAAATCCTCACAAAGGAATAGAATACAATTATAATTCTTAGAATTAGTTTCTAGATTCCTCAGGAGCTCACTTCAAGCCTAGGACTTTGAGTTTCAGGGACCAAGATCATAGCCTTCTTTTATTTCTTGATATATTATTTTATATTTGTATTATATTTTATAGAATTTTTATAGAATTTTGAATTCCAAATTCTCTCCCTCCCTCCTTTCCTTCTCTCTATGAAAAAGCAAGCAATTTGATATCAATAATACATGAGTTGTGCAAAATATATTTCATATTAACCACATTGCAAAAGAAAACAAAAAGAAACACTCAAAAACAAAAATAAAGTAAGCAAAGTATGTTTTAATTTGCACTCACGAGTTTATCAGTTGTCTCCCTGGAGGTAGAAAGCATTTTTTAATCATAGGTATTTTGGAATTGTCTTGGGTTATTATATTGATCAGAGCAACTAAATCTTTTACAATTGATCTTCCTTACAATATTGTTTTTTGCTGCATATAATGTTCCAATTCTGCTAACTTTACTTTAGGATTCCTAGTAGTCTCCTCATGTTTTTCTGAAATTATCCTGCTCATCATTTCTTATAACATAATATTGAATCAGTTCTGCATTCCTGATATAAATCCCACCTGGTCATAATATATAACTTTTGTGATATGTGATCTCCTCACTAGCATTTTATTTTAAATTTTTGCATCAATATTCATTAATGAATTTGGTCTGTGGTTTCATTTCTGGTTTTGCTCTGTTTGGTTTAAGTATCAAAGCCATATATTTGTCATAAAAAGAATTTGGTAAGACTCTCCTGTTACCTATTTTTCCAAATACTTTACATAGTATTGCAATTAATTATTCCTTAACTATTTGATAAAATTCACTTATAAATCCATCTGGCCCTAGGGAGATTTTTCTTAGGGAGTTCATTTATGGTTTATCAATTTATTTTTCTAAGCTAGATTATTTAAGTATTTTATTTCCTTTTATGATAACTTGGGCAGTTTATATTTTTGTAAATATTCATCCATTTCATTTATATTTTCAGTTTTACTGGCATATAATTGAGCCCAAAACTCCTAATATATGCTTTAATTTTATCTTCTTTGGTAGTGCAGTCATCCTTTTCATTTTTGATACTGGTAACTTGGTTTTCTTTATTTTATCCATTGGGGGGATTACATAAAAACAATTACTAGTTTTATTTATTAGTTTAATGTTGTTATTTTTTTACTTTCAATTTTAGTAACCTCTCCTTTGATTTTCAGGATTTCCATTTTGACTTTAAAGATTTTTAATTTGTCCTTTTTCTAATTGTTTTTTAAATTGCATGTTCGATTCATTGACATGCTCTTTGTAGGCATTTACAAAAATAAATTTTCTTCTAAGTACTGCTTTCAATGCATCTCACAAATTTTTGAATGTTGTCTTATTATTGTCATTCTCCTTAATGAAATTATTAATTGTTTCTATGATTTGTTCTTTGACTTATTCATACTTTAGGATTAAATTGCTTAGTTTCCAATTAATTTTTAATCTATCTTTCCATTTCCCTTTATTGAATTTAATTTTATTTCATTATTGTTTGAAAAGTGTGCACTTAATATTTCTGCTTTTCTCTATTTGACTGGGAGTTTTTATGCCCTAATACATAGTTAGTTTTTATGAAGGGTCACATATAGCTGAGAAAAAGGTATATTCCTTTCTATTCTCATACAGTTTTTTTTCCAGAAGTCTACCATATCTATTTTTTTCAAGATTCTATTCATCTTTTAACTTCTTTCTCATTTATTTTATGCTTAGCTCTATATAGCTCTGAAAGTGGAAAATTAAGATCCCCCACTTATAAGTTTTAATTTCTATTTTCTCCTATAATTCATTTAACTTTTCCTTTAAGAATTTAGATATTATGTATTTGGTAGATATATGCTTAGTAATGATATTTCTTATTGTCTATGCTATCTTTTAGCAAGATATATTTTTATGCTTACACATTTTAAGTAGATTTATTTTTCTTTTGTTTTACCTGAGATCATAACTACTATCTTCTATACATCATGCTAACTATTTTTAGAATTAGTATCCAGACCCAAGTCCTCTGACACCAAGACCAGGGCTTTTCCTTTTGGCCACAGGGAGTGAAGGACCAGGAATCAAGAAGGTTTCAGTTAAAATCTTGCCTCTGATACTTACAAGTCATATAGACCTAGGCATGTCACTAACCTTTGTGAGTCTAAGTTTCCTCATTTATTTTTTTAAAGGTAATGATATCTATAGTAGTATCTATATCATAGGTCCAAATGAGATTGATTTAAGTGCTTTATAAACTTTAATGTGCCATATAAATGTCAGTTATTCTTCTTCTACTGTACCATGCTGTACCTCATGGGTAGAGAATCAGACATGGAAAAGAATATTCCTACATGGTAACATCCAAGAATATGCATCCACTGAGGACATCTCATGGACCAACCAACCAAATTAAAATATGGTTGGTGGTGTGGCAAGACTGAACAAGGCAAAAGGCATTCATTAAGTGCTTGCTAAGTGCTTATATTTATGATATAAAAAATAGATTTCTTTACTTTATACTCTAATGGAGAAAAACACCATATAAAAATATGAAAAGAGGAAGAGGACATGGAGAAGAATTGGGGCTTGGTGAAAGTACCCATTTAGGGGAATGGTGCTGAGGCAACTAGGAGGGAAATAAAAGTTTCTGAACTTTCAAAAATGGAGATCTAGGAAAAGGGAAGTAGGAGATGGGATCACACATAATACAGAGAGGTTTCAGGATGAGAAGGCTTTAGGACATGAGGAATGTTTTTTGTTTTTTTTTTTCCTGTAGTGAGATTTTTTTGTTTGTTTTTATTCATTTTTTATTTGAAAAAAAAAGTAAGAAAAAAAGGAAAATAGAAAAGAAACACAAAACAAAATAAAGCAAAACAAAAGAGAACATATATAACAACAAATTAACAAATCACCCACACCCACCCCACATATATACAAAACTTTCCTATCCTTGCTGCCTCTTTAATTAAATTCTTCTCCGTAACTTGCCATGCTATAACTTAACCCATGAGGAATGTTTTAAGGTAAAGAGGTCTCAAACACTGAGAAAGTTCCAGGGTGAGATCACAGATCAGCATGGTATAGAAGTCTGGATAGTCAGAAGTGCAGCCAAGAAGGAAATCAAAGAGCTGTTACAGGTTACAAACACCTTTCTGGATAAGGACTGGATGCTGAGTGGCCTAGGTGTTGGAACTTCACCATTAGAGATTTCTTCCTGGCATGATAGTTCTCTGGAGTGTGCTTGTAAATTTTTAATAACCAGCTCTCTGGGGAAAAAGTATTCACAACACACTTTTAAGTGGAGTCTGCATTATCATCTTCATCATTTTTTTAAATTTAGACAATCCAGAAAACAAACAATAAATTGGTAGCAATATCTAATATTTAACAATTGTTCTAGCACTCTACTGGCTGCATAGGAAATATTTTTCCTCCTCTTTTCAGATTTATTTCTGAAATAATAGAGGAGTACAATTAGAATTTGATGCAATCAGAAATAGACCCAGAAGACAGGCTGACATTCAATTTTGCAGATATTCCTCTCCCACTTTTTTCTCCATTTATGACAATGAAAGGCTGCAGTGGAATCAGGATGAGATTGTGCAGAATGTGGAGGACAAAACCCCATTCTTGGGGCAGGGCAGGGAAAGAAGCTGTGACCTTTTCCATCAATCACTTGAGGAATAGAAAAGCTGATATTTTAAGAATCTCCCAATTAATTTGTATGACATGGGAGATACTGGCACAGGACCACTCAGCATGATGTGCCCTCATCAGAGAAAGTGCTGTGCTCTATGGGCAAAACAGAATTGAATTAGCTCAGAAGAAACACAAGAAGTACAAAGTTAGATACAAAGTTAGAATCCACGCCAAATATTCATTGGGACTATTTTTGTGTCTGACCTATGACAGAGCATTCTGAACCCATATTGGTTATCTGCCACACACTGTAACTCTACTCTAACATAATGATGCCATTTTGGTTCTCTTTGATGGCAAAGGACAACAACTAACCAACCAGTCAGACAATCAACCAGCCATTAATTAGTACTTAGAATTCAAAAGCAATTAGCCAGTGAATCTAAAAGAAATCAGACTCAGTTCCAAGAAAATGAATACTAATAATAGTTAAATTTATATAGGGGTTACTATATGTCAAATGTGTGCTAAGTGCTTTACAATTATTATTTCATTTGATCCACACAATAACTTTGGGAAGTAGATGCTATAATCATTCCTAATTTACAGATGAGGAAACTGAAACAGAGATCAGTGACTTGCACAGGATCACATAGTTAGGCAGTATCTGAGACTAGATTTGAATTCAGATCTTCCTGACTCTAAACTCAACAGTTTCTCTACTTTGCCACCCAGCTGCCCCTATGATACATCTAAAACATCTCATCTCTCCTTATGGTTTTCTATTGACAAGGTTTCTGGGGAATTTCCCCGGGGTCTTATCCTGGACACTCCATCCACCTTCCCCATCCTCCACCTCTCCTCAAACACACACTAATGGTTGCCTCAGTAATCTACTATATATAAACCCATCTCCGGCCATTCTTTACTTCACTCCTCAACCTTTTCAGAAACCAAATCTCAGAGTATTTCACCCCCTGTACACTCAGTGTACCAACTTCCCACTTTCCCCCTGCCCACTATTTCCAGTTCTAAAACTGTCATCAACTGTGTCATTGCTCCTGGAAAGGATGTGTCAATCCATCCCCCATGGTTCTGCTCACTCTTCTTGTAAACTTCCGAAATAAAATATTCCTATTTGGTCACCTCTCCCCTTTATATGTTGTCTTCCCCATTAGATTATATGATCCTGAGGGCAGGAATTATTTTCATTTTTGAATTTATATCCTCAGGACTTAACACAGTACGTGGTACATGGTGGATGTGTTATAAATGCTTTTTCTCTCTTTCATTCATTCATCCATTTCTTGGTCAATTGGTTGCAGGCAACTCTGAATAGGTTGATCTGTCTTTGGAAAATTATAAAGGAGTTTGGCTTCAAGAGTCCAGACTTTCATATTCTAGATGATTTCTCTCTTTTTTGTCAAAACCTCCATATTGTTTCTTCTTCCCTCTTCCTCCTCACTCCCCCACTTCGTAAGATCAGAAGATTAAATATTCTTTCATTTTTTGTCTTTATATTATTTGTCAATCACAATGTTTTGCATTTAATAGGTATTTAATAAATGCTTTTCCCTTACTGAATTTCAGGCACATAGTGTTTTCCCTTTTTAGCTTTTCAATACTTTTCTCTACTCTGAGGAAAAGACTTTATATCAGTCATTTTCACTTGAGTATAAATGTAAACCACTGTTATTTCCCTTTTCCTAAGTCTGGTCTTTCATTGTCTCAGGCTCTAACTGTGAGGTTCTTTCCACCTTGGAGCACTTAGGAGCTTCTTTTCATTGCCCAGCTGGAAATCTTGCCCCCTATTCCCCAGCTACCAATAAGCTAATAAAGATAAAACTAAGAAATATCTGCTTTTATTCCCATTTTTTCAGACTGTCAGTGGACATTGTATAGGTTTAGTCTTCTGTGTTGCTTGAAGCTTTTTTTCTTGAGTTGAATTCATCAGAAGTAGATCAGACTTCTTTATCTCCGTCCCAGACTGACTGAGCTACCAATCAACATCAAGGCAGATAACAGCCAATCAAAGCCTGCCAGCTTTATGTCTATTGACAGCTTAGTTGATACTGGTGTCCCCAAATGCTGCATGTTTATTTTATAAGGTTCCATTAATATATAATTCCTACATTCAAGTGTATATAGGTGCTCTGCTAAAGATGTTATTCATTAGCTGGAAGATAAGGAAATACATTTTGGTAGAAGGCTCTTAAAATCCTACCAAGTAGGCTCCCGTCTGTTCTGAGACATGAAATATTTGCAAGTACTGACAGAGTGAATTCTAGGTGGGGAGCAGTAGGGAATAAGAAGGAAAGGAAGGAAGTGGGTGTCAAAGAGCATTACGGAAGGATGCTTCTGCAGTTGGAGACATAAAATAAATAGAAGTATGTGCTTGCATGCACCACACACACTAAGATCTGAATGCTGCTAGCTCGCTCCATGATGTATGGAGTGCTAGACCAGGAGTCAGGGAGACTCATCTTCCTGAGTTCAAATCTGGTCTTGCACACTTACTAGCTGTGTGATCCTGAACAAGTCACTTAACCCCATTTAACTCAGTTTCCTCATCTGTAAAATGAACTGGAAAGAAATAGCAAACCCCTCAAGTATTTTTGCCAAGAAAACCCCAAATGGGGTCACAGAGAAATGGACATGATTGAAACAACTGAACAAGAAAGCACACAACTACAAAACTTTTGCTTAATGGCTATAGATTAGGTTGTCATGATTAAGAAAATATTCTGGTTAATAGTTACCCCCAATATATACATGAATGAATGAAAGAAATAAAAACACATCAAATATTTACAATGTGCAAAATATTATTCAAAACACTGAATACAACCAGAAAGGTAAAATAGTCTTTGCTCTGAAAAAAGCTCACATTCTAATAGAGAATGATAATATATATAGAAGGCTTCAACTGCAAGTCATATGGAAAGTCCCTGTCATCCTCAGGATACAGCTCACATTCATGCATCAAGTTTAGTGTCCCATCTATTTCCCATGTTGATCCATTTGATAGTGCGAAAGACTCTGCTGTCAAGAGAGCTTTCTTTTAGCTGTGGTTACTGAGGAGGCAAGGGCTAGAGCACCTCCAAAGGCAATGGTTTCCCTGTATGATCCCTGAGAGGCAGCTGCAAAGTGGACAGAAGTAAGGCAAACCCTTAGAATCAAAACTGCATTTAACCCTAAAACAAAACTGTGGGTTAAGTGAATTTTGCTCTGAGGCTCCATGGGGCCCAGAGGGTCTTGGAATTGGCCAAGACTCTTCCCTGTCTGGTAACAGGGATAAAGATGAGATAGGTGCAACTAATTGGGATCAATTTGCCCTGGGCAGATCTTACAAAGGGTGCTTTTTCTGACACAATCCCTGATTTCCACTTGGTTTCTTGTCACTAAACTCTTTCTCATGAAAACAGGGTTTTAATACCTTGAGCTTTCTCAATTTGCTGAATTCCAAGAAGTGGGAGTTTACTATGTAAACATATGCACACACCCTCCGTAGCCCTGAGGGCCTATTTTTTTTTTAAGCTTATACTGGAAAACTCACATTTAGCTGTGTGTGTGTGTGTGTGTGTGTGTGTGTGTGTGTGTGTGTGTGTGTGTGTGTTTTCCAGGCTAGTAATTTATTCTCCTCTGTTTTCATTTCAGGGAATCTTATTCCCACCCCTACTTTAAGAGAGGTGCAAGATATGACCCAGTTTGTCCTTGGACAGCAATCAGCACAGCCTATTTCTTTTTGGTGAATGTATACATGAAGATAGGAAGTAAAGTTTTCCAGTCTGATTCCTTCCATTCCCCAATAATCCCACTGCAAGTGGTTTGTGTGATTTACCCCCAAGATAGATTTCACCATAAAATAAATGTCTTGTCTGAATTAATCTTATTTTTAAAAGGATAGAGCCATCATATTGTAAAGGCAGGTCATAAAAAGACACATCAATCTGTCAGGAATGGCTGTTTAATATGAATATTTGTTTGGCATAGTCAATGCTCCCCTGAGGACCAGGGACAGCCTTGAATATGTCTCTGATTTCTCACTCTCCTAAGTATTCCAACCAGCCAAATAGAGACTTCTACAGAGAGTCTCTTTCCTTTCCTCCCATTATCTTCGTTATATTCATTGCCCCCTGCACCAGAGTTAATGTCATTTTGACAGTAATGGTTGGTATCGGCCGGCAGCTTTAGGAACTGATCTTCAATTCCCTAAGATTCCTAAGTTTGGCAATGTGTCGAAGGAACCCTGAGTTGGACGAATGGGAAAGACCCAGCTGACTTCTGGTCCCAGATACTTGATATATCTGCCTCTGAGAGGTGGCCATATAAGAGCAACCTTAGGACGGAGAGCTTTCAAGTATTCTTGATGAAAAGACCAGAGCTGAATAGCAAATCTGACTTCCCAGTACAAGACTCAAAGAAGCATAAAGAGGTAAACAGGAAAGGAAATCATAAGGGACTTAATAAGATTAAACTGTTTACATTCCTGCATGGGAAGATGAACATGTAACTCATAAGAATTTTTTCACTATTATAGCAGTTGGCATAGATCTTAGTTGAATATGAAGGGATAAAAAACAAAATTAAGGGGTAAAAGAATATGTTGAGAGAAAGGAAAAGGAGAGGTAGAATGGGGTAAGTTATTTCACATAAAAGACTCAAGAAAAGTTTTTACAGTGGAGGGGAAGTGAGGGAAATAAGGGGAAGTGAATGAACCTTAACTCTCATCAGAATTGGCTCAGAGAGGGAATAACATACACACTCAATCGGGCATAGAAATGTATCTTATAGGAAAGTAGGAAGGGAAAGGGATAAGAGGGAGGGGTAGTTATAGAAGAAAGTGTAAATTAGGGAAGGGGGTATTCAGGAGCAAAACATTTTTTTAAGAGGGCCAGGAGAAAAGGAGAAAGATAAGATAAACAAACTAGTGGGAGGGGGGGAAGAGGATGGAGGCGAATACAATTAGCAATAGTAACTGTGAAAAAAGATTGAAGAAATTTTCTCTGACAAAGGCCTCTTTTCTTAAACATATAGAGAACCGAATAAAATTTATAAAAACAAGAACCATTCCCTGATTAATAAATGATTAAAAGATATGAACAGTTTTCAGATGAAGTCATATAAGCTATCTATAACCATATGAAAACATGTTCTAAATCCCCATTGATTGGACAAATGCCAATTAAAACAATTCTGAGGCGCTACCTCACACCTATTAGATTGATTAATAGGACAGAAAAGGAAAATGACAAATATTAGAGTGGGAAAAATGAGTCATTCATTGTGGGTAGAGTTATGAACTGATCCAACCATTCTGCAGAGCACTTTGGAACATTAAAACAGCACAAATATTTCTTCTCCTTCCCCTTTCCCTTCCTATTCTTATTTTTTCTTTTAGTTCTTATCAATATTATAATACAGCCAGCTCAGTTCAGTTCTTTACAAAAAAGAAAACTAAGAGCCAAACAGATAAACTCTATATCACACAACCATTTAATGGAAAAACTGGAACTAGAGCCTCAGTTTCCAAATTCCAAATTCAGGAAGCTTTCTACTCTGTCATTTTCCTAGGATCTTTCCCCCCAAATAGGAATCTTTTGTGTCACCTTACCTAATCAAAGGAGAGGGATTGCATTCTCCAACCTCAAGTTATCTCCCCATAGAACTATGGGATCCTCCGTCATTCATTCTTTTAACCTGGAATTTATCAATTACATATAAATATACTAACCTACTTATGTCCTTCAAGAATCAGTACCACCATCATACTTCATATGCCCTAATATCCTTTTAAAACCACTGGCACCAGGGTTCCACTGCTGAGGAACCCTTCCCCTTCTCTTCCTTCCCTTCCACCATTCTAACAAGGTATGGATTCTCTGTCCACCCTAGTCTCATCCAGGGCAACTAGACCAGTGGGCAGAATTTCTTCTCTGTCACTGTCATATCTTTCCACACAACAATTTTCCCTGGGTACAATAAGGGCTCTCCCCCAGCCCTTAGAACAATACATGGTACATAGTAGATTATTAATAAAAACGTATTGGTTGATTGCTTAAATGTTCTTGGAAGATCAAGGAAGTTTAATTGTCTCAATTTGGGATCCCTGAGATATTCTCCCCTGTGTATGTGCTTCTGGGTTCTGCTAGGATGTCCCCCTGTCTGAAAAAGGTAACTGGCAGGATGTGTACCGTCTGTGTATTCTTAGAAAGTTATATGCATCTTTTGTTGCCTTTGTCCAATTTTCTGGAGGTCCTTGTACAGTTAGCAGCCTGGGGGGTGGTCTGTGGGGAGTTATGTATTCAGGTTCAGTATAAGCTATGTACCTGATCAATGCCTTCTGAGATCATGACTGTTCAAGTAGGGGCTGGTGCATGATATTCTTAATTGTTAGATAAGTTTCTCTTTTCTCTTCAATTAATATCTTTCAATTCAACGCCTATGTCCTTCTCTGCTCTCCTAGGCCAGGGAAGGGAAGGGACAGCCCATGAGCTGTGTGAGGCCTGTGAAATCATTTAGCCTGGCCTGCCCAGGTAACTAACTGATGAGCTGAAAGCTAGGTACAAAAACCTCCCCCTGCTTGAGTTTTTAAGTTAATAATTTTGTAAGGCCTCTGAATGAGGTTATAAATATCCAAGTGGCCCACGGCAAATGAAAGGCTCCTCATCCCGGTCCTGCATCATAACTTCTGCAGATGATGGGGGAGAGTTTATCTTAATTCCTATACGCACTAAAGGTTGAGTCCCTAGAATATCAGGCTACATCTTGGCTCAGGTAGTCTTGAGAGACAGGAAATTATTTATCTGATATTATGGTTCAGAAGCCTCCACTGATGTACAAGCCACCATTATGAATGCGCAACTCAGACCGAAGAATGCTTAGTTAAGGTAGGTACATCTTAGAGTGGAGGCAACTAAAGCAGACGTTAATTTACTTGTCTGGGGTCAGACAATAATTCTCTGCAGTCAGATTTGAATTGAGTTCTTCTCGACTCTAGGCTCAGTGCTCTAGCCATGAACCACCCGGTTTATGGCTCTCATTGTCCTTCACTTACCTCCTACTCTACGTGACCCCATTTGAGGTTTTCTTGGCAAAGGGACTGGAGCGGTTTGCCGTTTCCTTCTCCCTGTGGACTCTCAAGCTCTTTAAAATACCATCTATGGCCCAGACCAAAGAGGGGTTGCCATTGTGTCAGAACTCTAGAACAGAAGGCTTCCCAATGATCTATCTGTTCTGTAACCCCCCTCACTTCTACCCCAAGACTTTACAGTTTTTCTTCGAAAGGAAAAAGCATTAAAATCATACTTCACAATACACTCTCAGTCCCCTAAAGTGAGAGACTACTTTACAATGTCAATAAATCTCAGGATAAAAACTGCAATCTGGCCGGCAAATTACAGGTACATCATTTCATTACTCAGTTCCACTTGATTTAAGTTGACACAAAGTCATCTCCAGTTTTAGGAGGAAGGGTAGAATTCTCCTTTGCTATTGTTACTGCTCACACACACACACACACACACACACACGTTAAGAAACTTACACATCTGTGCCTTTTCTGCAGCATGACTTTCTCATTCTGGTATGGTTCTCTTTCCTGTCAAATCATTATGTTATTAACATTTCTTCATTTATTTGTTTATTTTTTTTAAAGCCTATTTATATGCGTGGATCAATAAATTACATGATGCAAACACCAGGTGGCACTGATGAGCAATGTAAATTGAGCTTTAGATCACCCACTGAGCATGTTCACACAACTTGCTTTCCCTTCCCTTTGAGAGGGCGAGAGTTCCCTTAACATCCTCTCTCCCTCAGAGGCTTTTCTTCCCTTTCATGGCAAAGGGGGAAATAATTCTAACTTGCCTGCTTACCCATTTCTGTGACTAGGCTCAATGGCTAGGAGAATCTGGTCCAAAGGGCTCTTCTCTTTCTCCCTCAGATAAGCTATTAGTGCCTAGCTCCTTGAACCCCAGCCAGAAATCTTGCTCTGGTCATGCTAACATATTTCAAAGAAATAAATCTCAGCACTTTGGATCTTCCTTCTGTAATTTTTTTTCTTCACTCTCCATATCCAACCATGTGCACTCAAGCAAACACAAGTGCCATGAACAAAATAGTTATCTTTTTAAAAGTATGATAGGCCCCAAGCATTCCTTGTTCCAATTAAATCACAGGTTGAATTTTTTTATTTTTAAGGAAAAAAAGAGAGTACTTTCCTCCCAGCAATTCTGCAAGGATTATACCCATTACACCGATGAGAAAACTCAAGCTCACAGAGGTTGATTAGTTATAAAACTAGCATCTGAGAATGAATTTGAAACCAGGTTGCTTGATTCTAGGTCAGTGATTTCTAAAATCCAGTGTGGGGGGTCTTAGGAATATAGCCTGACTCCAAAGGATGGAGTTGGCCAATCAAAAAGTAAACATATGAGTCAGCTTACCTTCCTATTAATAACCAGGCATGGAACTTGATTCCAACACACTCACCCCTGTCTTAAGCCCCATTTCTTCAACCCCATCCTCTATTAGGTAAGTTCTCAAACTCCTCCCTTTCTGAGTCTGGCATTGGTCCCTTCCAACAGTTATAATTGAACCTCTATCTGTATGCTGCATAGTTGCTTAGGGTCACAGTTTTGTTTCATATTTATGAAACATTTGTATGTGTTTCATAGATTTATGTATTTATATATTATATAGATAGATAATAGATAGATACAAATATTCTGAGAATAAATAGGGTGTCCCAAAAATTTTAGTGCAATTTTAGTTTTATTTCTTTTTAAAAACTGTACCAAGACTTTTGGGATATCATGAATTTAAATCGAATTGGTTTTGTTTTGAATCCTCTTTATTTTATTTTAATGCATTTGGCAATAGCATTATGAGAAGGTTTAAGCAGGCTGCCAAAGGGTCTACAAGATGCAAACAAACTCACTCATCTTCCACATAGTTGTCAAAGTGATTTCCTCAAGTATAAGTCAGACTATGTCATTCTCTTGCTCCATAAACTCAAGTGACTTCCTATTGATTCTACTACCTATTCTCGGAGAAGTTATCTCCTTCATGTGATAGGTAACTACTGCTGAATTAATCTACTGTAACAAAGAAATTAGAGTGGTTAAAAACCTAGATTTTATTGTGCTGGAGCACAAGTTCAGGATTCAGAAAAATAACTCCGAACAAAGATTGGAATTTCTGACAAGCTATTTAAAAAGAAATTTTCATTAGAGAAATTTTTTTTAAACATGTAACTATCACAAGGTCACACAGGCCTAGTCAAATAGATTCATCATCTCACGCTTTCTTCAATTAAGGCTGAATATGCTACTTGGAACAAATTAAAATCTTACATTTAACAAAAATGATAAGGTTCTATTTTAAAGAAGTCACAATGGGCTAATTAACCAAGAAAGATTCACATGTCACAAGGAAACCAAAAGTTTTGTGTCAAGAAAATTCTTCCACAAATACAATCTTTTTAGGAGGTTTTAAAAATGTTGAATTTTCTTTCTTCTCTCTTTTGGTTTCTTATCTCAGGAATTTCAAAAGTCTTCCCTTACTACCATCATTCCACAAGTCAGATTTATATGTGTGTGTGTATTGTGTGTGTGTGTATATACACACACACACACAATACACACACACATATATATTAGCTTGATGAAGCTAATATTAAGATCAAACAGGCATTAATTAACCAAAATGCCATTCCAGGAGAAATGGCATAATAAAACTGAATAAAAGGATAATGAAAGCCTTCCATCATAAACCAAATATTATTTCATTCCTTAAAAATGTTTCTTTTGTAAAAGTTTCACAATACACAAAATTATCAGAATAGAAGTACATCCATAACTTATACCTAAGAAATATTCAGCTATTGATCAGGCGCATGCTCAGACTTATTTTTTTTTAACTGATGGGATGTATGACTGACAAAAGCTGCATGACTGATCTCTCCTCTGACCCCTGACCACACTGAACTGAGAGGAACATGAGGACATAGGGATTGTTCTGAAATCCTGAGCATTTTTCTCTTGATGGACCACCCTTCAGATTCCAGCAGATACTTATGGGCAAGACAGCATCACTGTAGGCTTTCCCTCCTCTAGCCCTGAGCACATCTTTCTCTCCGGCCCTTTGCCTTAATGCTGGGTTTGAGATGCTATTCAGCCAAGCCCTAATTCATTTCACATCAGGAGAGCCCCATTCTCATTGGCTCCTTTACCACTTCCCCCCAATCACTGCTGACCACCAAGCATCCCAGCATCGCTGAGCTCTTGAAATGCATCTCCCAGCTAGCCAGCAGGTTGCTGGAACTGCTTGGTATATTTACCCGAGCAGAATTACCTTATTTATTCTAAGAAGCCTTAGTTTGAGCTTCCCCTCCTTCTGTTCCTTTTCAAACACCAGCTAATCCTTTGATGCAAGAGTCAGGAGGAGATCAAATCAGAGCTCCTCCAGCTCATTAGCTGCTGCATTGTGAATACAAGGGATAATACATGTTCTTTTCTCTCCTGATTGCCTCTAAAATCTCCTGCGTTTATCAAATCTCTGCTGGGCTACATCAGCCTCTGTTTTAATTCTTCTCTTCCCCAGAAGAGGAAAAACAAATACATTTGGGAGATTTTAAAGGTCCAGTGACATCAAGAAGAAAGACAATTTCCTCGTTTCCTCATTCGCCTCATTGGATTGTAAACTCTTCAAGGGCAGCTTCTTAGTAGTTTTATCATTGGCATTTAGTACAGTGCTGATACACAATAGTCACTTAATAAATGTTTAGTGAATGACTTTATGATACCGATTTGTTTGTTTTTTTAATTTTTTAAAATTTTTTTGCCTTTCTCAGATCCCTTCTTAAGCTCACCCTTGAGTTACAGAATTTAGATTTAGAGCTGGATCTTATCATTTTACATAGGTTTGGAGATGTCAAGTGACATGTCCAAGATCACACAGGTAATTAGGAAAGCTGGGATTCAAATCCCAGAACTTTAACGTTCTAATCAAATTGGATAATATTTTTAGACTGATGCTTCTCCAGAGAAAGAGATTTCTGCTCAGCTAGCATACCCCCAAATCCTAGGCAGCTGTTTCAGCTATTGCCAAATGACTGCCTCTCCCCTAACCCTTTAATCCCGAACCCTGTCCTTCAAAAGTGTGCTGAGCTGTCCCTGGCTGTAATAAGTGAGCTAGGACCTCCATTTGTTAGCCAGGAAAGGTCTTTTTCATTTTGGGGAAATTTCAGGGGGCAAATGGTTTGCTTAGATTCCATTTTGAGTTAGTCTTCTTTTTTTTTTTTCTATTAAAGAAAAGAGTAATACTTTGACAGTCCTTTGGGAAGAGCTCTGTTTAGAGTTACACTCTTTAAACACTGAAAAATTCATCAAAATGTGCCTTTATCTCTGTGATTCTAAATAGAAATATGGATGTGGAGGAGGGAATAATGCTTGTACTGACTCTGAGCTCTGGCTGATCTAACTCTGACCAGGTCATTTCCCAGCTCAAAAAGCTTCAGAGAGTCACTATGTCCTTCTTCTCTATGGCATTGCACAAGCAGTCCCCAGACTAGAATGCTTTTCTTCCCCCTCCCCCCCCCCCCCCCCCGTCTTTCCCAGCTCTCTTCAAGGCTCAGCTCCAATGCTACCTTCAAGAAAAGGCTTTTCCTGATCTTCCTCCTCTCCCTAAATTACTTTGTAACATAAGCTCTTTCAAAGCAAGGTCTTGTTTCCCTTTTTGTCCACAAATCCTCAGCACTTAAGTGGTGCCTGGCACAGAGTAGGAACTCAACAAATGATTGATTGATGTATACTATATTTAAATGTTATTTCTCTTACTCTAGTTTTTTTAGGGACAAATACTGCTTCTTTTTTGTCTTATCCCCAGTACCTAGCACAGAGCTAGGTGTTTAAAAGTAGGTGCTTAAGAAACACTGGATGAATTAAATTGAATCTTCTGCCTCCAAATCCATCACTCTTTTTCCTTCACTACACTGAGAGGAGAGACTATTGTATTTCTGGGAAAATGAGAAAATCTAACGGCCAAGAAGTCAAGGCTGACATTTATATAGTGGGAGTAGAATGTAAAAAAGGAAAAGGACCTATTTGTACAAATGCAGTTACAGCAGCTTTTTGTGATGGCAAAAAATTGAAAATTAAGGGAATACCCATCAATTGAGGAATGGCTTTTGTGACATACAACTGTGATGGAGTACGATTGCTTTATAATTTCAGAAAAACATGGCAAGATCCATATGAACTGATGCAAAGTGATGGGAGAAGAACCAGGCAGGAAATTATTGAGCATAATCACAGCCTGTTAACTGTGAAAGACAGCTACACTGATCTCCTCAATGATCTAAGACAATTCCAAAGGACTTATAATAAAAAAGATGTTCTCTACCTCCTCAGAGAGAAACAATGAACTCTGAGGGCAAATTGCAATATAATGTTTTTACTTTCCTTATCTTTCTTGCTTTTCCCCCTTGAAATGTGGCTAGTATAGAAGTATGTTTTACATGATTTCTTATGTATAATGTATCATATTGCTTGCCTTCTCAGAGGATGGGGGAGGAGGTGAAATGAAGGAAGAGAATTTGGAACTGAAAGTAAAAAAAAAAAAAAAGCTAAATAAATAAGCAATTAGAATTTTTTCTTTTTAATTTTTTAAAGGAGTAGAATATAAATCTCTTCAGAATAGGTCAAATACTGACTCATTTTGCATTTATATCATAATCAGTTAATAAAACAGTTAATCCAAATCAGTTAAAAATATTGGATTGCATATAATTTGAAGGGCCTCAATAAAGACTTCTCAAATTCCTTCCAGACTCAATGGAGACTTAAAATTCTACCATTAGAGATTCATTCCTTTAGATCAGAAGTTCTCAAACTATGGCCTGTGGGCGGGCAGAGGACGTTTATGCGGCCAGCCGGGTTATGGCAACTGGGCTGAGGAGCAGAGACAGAGTGTGAGTTTTTGTTTTTACTATAGTCCGATCCTCCAACAATCTGAGGGACAGTGAACTGGCCCCTATTTAAAAAGTTTGAGGACCACTGCTCTAGATCAAATATAGTCCTCCCTATATAGGTCCTACTTTTAATGCAATTCCTCCTTGCAAGATGAGAGTGATTTTATATGATCCCTTTAACTGCATCTCTCTCTCTGACCTCTGCAGAGAATAATTTAAGAGCTAGAAGAACCTTCTTATCTAACTTAAAGTCTAGGCCAAATGCCACCTCCTGGATAAATCTTTCCCTGATCTTCTCAGTCAATAATGCTTCCCGACCTCCTCCTTGTTCTCTTATCCTTGCATAATATTTGATTTGTAGCTTCTTTTTGTATTTATTATATGATATGTGTGTATATAATATTACTATGAGATGAAATATATTTAACATTTTATGTTATATAATTCATATATAACCTAAAAATGTGTACATATATATGTGTGTGTGTACATTATATAGTTATAATTACATATGTATTGTATCTATCTGATGAACTTGAGGCTCCATATGGGTGGGATCTATATTTTTTCTTTGTATTTCCTCTAGTTGTCAATGCATTAGGTACTCAGTTTCTTGCAGTTGACATGGGCATCTAAGAGACAGAAAGGAAGAAAAGGATGGGGGGAAGTATGCAGAAAGGGGCCAGTGTTACAGTTTTTCCAGGCCTGATCCCAAGTCCCTCCCCTTTTATCTGCATGGTATCCACTAACTACCCTGAAAGCAGTGGCCTTCAAAATGACCCCACAAGCTCAAACAGGGATCTCCAGGGAGAGAGAACTTTGCTTGTAGAGTCTGGAGAAGATAAAACTATGAAGGCTGTGGAGCTAGGAAGTGCCTAGAGTCTTCTAGTCCAATTCATTCTGTTTACAGAGGAAAAAACTCAGTCTCCAAGCAGTAAAGCAATTTTCCTAAGATCACATAAATAGTTGCAGTCCAATGTAGGTCTTCTGATAAGCCCACTGTTCTTTTCATTATGTTAAACTGTCTCTTTCTCTAAATGACTGACCTTTGTCTACTTCCCTGACTTGAGTATTCTGGGTCAAATGGCCCCCTTTCTTCAGGTGATGGAAGAACATAATAGCTAATAGAATAACTAACATTTTAACATTTATATAGCCCTTACTATGAGCCAGACACCATGCTATACACTTAACCATTATTTTATCATTTGATCCTCACAGCACCCTGAGGAGATTGGTGCTATTATTCTCCCCATTTTGCGGATGAGAAAACTGAGGAAAACAGGGTTAAATGAATTGCCTAGAGTCGCACAGCTAATAAGTGTCTGAGAAATTTGATTCCTGATCTAGCTTTCTGACCCCTATAATCTAGCTGCCCAGAGAGAGAAAGAGTGGGATACTGCTACATTTTGAATCTGTGAGTCAATAAACATTTATTACGCATCTACTATCCATCAGTCACCATGATAAATGCTGGGATATAAATATGAAAAAGGAGAACACGACAAGTCACACCTCCCCCCAAAAAAAAAGCTGAAAAAGAGGTGGCGGGTTGGAAAGTAAAGGTACCCAACCAACATAGCATGATGGAGAAGTCAAGAAAAGTGTAGCCATAGGAAATGAAGACTTGGCACTTTTTGAATGGGAGGTTTTGGAGGAGTTTTTCTCTACCTTCCAAAGAGAGAGGTATGAGTTCCAAGAATGATGTGACCTTGAAGGATCTGAGTTGCACTTTGGGCTCTGCTACCTGTAAAACCTTGGAAATTCACTTTCTAACCTTCACTTGTTTCCTTTATAAAATGAAAGAACTGGACAGAAAAGCTTAGACTGTCTACCTCATAGGGTTGTACCAGGAAAGGACTTTGTAAATACTAAAGAACAATATGAGGTATCATTATTATTGTACTCTCTTATACCAGAAAGTCTTCTCTATTTACCACCCCCATTCATGCTTTCACCTAGAAAATCAATCAATCAATCAATATTTATTTATTTTCTATTTTTACTTATTATATATATATATACATATATATACATATATAATAATTTTATATACATCACAGGGGTTAGGGGTGGATGGATGGATGGATGGTGTATATGTGTGTGTATTATGTGTGTATGCAAATATGTGTGCATGAGTATACATATGTGTGTGCACATGAATATGCATGTATAGGGCTGTGCTGTGGGTTTATAGGTGTGTATGCATGTATGATTGCATGTGTATGTGTGTATCTATGCTTGCATACAATCCTGTGTATTGCATTGTGAATGTGTCTGTATATATATCCATACATGTATATGTATGTGCATGTGTGCATATGCATGTGTATTTGTATGAGTGTGTATGGGTATAAATATGTATATATTTGTATGCATGTCCATGTATGTATATATGTGTATGGTGTGTATATGTGCACACATGTATTTTGTGTGTGGGTGTATACATGTGTGCATATGTGTGTGTTTTGCATGAGTGTAATTTTTTACTTGAGAACATGACACAATAGATTTAGAACTGAAAAGGCCCTTAGTGGTCAATAAATCCAACCCTTTCATTTTCTAAATGAGAAAACCGTAATCCAATGAATAAAAGTGGCTTGCTCAAGGTCACCAAGAAGTGGTCAAGCTAGGATTCAAACTGTTCTCTGACTCCAGATGCAGCCTTTCTTTCATTGAAGTACCTTAGCAATATGTGACCAGCTAAGGTCCTCATCATTGTGTCTGTCACCACAGAAATACAGGTCATTAGCTCAACTAGACCCACGTAAGTGCCTTCTATTTCTCCAGGGTCTTCAATAAATTCTTGATTGACTGATTGACTAACTAACCTGGGAGTGTGTATGAAAGAAATTGTTTTACTGTCCATTAGTCTAATTGCTGCATGTTGATGGCTGCCTGAATGTCCTCTAAATGTTTGTTCCTGTCAGTATCTGTTTTAGACTATGTCCTGGTCCTTAACAGTAATTATGAGACTAAGAGAATATTTCCATAAATTATCAGACAGACCAGCAATGCATAAAGCAATAGGTTCTTATTATAACATATTTTAGCTTACCCATGGGAAGATTTAAATTCTAAAATAAAGTATTTTGGAGGAAGAACATGGAGAAGCGGGCAACAAGAGAATTATGAAAGCAGATCATTTGCCAGAATTTCAATTTCTCTGGTCTCTAGACCTTAATGGAATGAAAGGAGATTGGTGATGGTTGTTTAGATCAAAGGTCTGAGACCTGCACAATCAGCTGCATCAAGCTCTTTGTCTCTTCTTCTTGGTTGACATACAGGATATTGAATTGATAATCACCTTTACATTAGGGCCGTTTTTTGAAAGCAATGAAAGGTCATGGGGTTTTTTGTTTTTTTGTTTTTTTTTTTTTAGCAAGGAAGCAAGGTTTTTCTTAGGCAAGTCACCCACTTTCCTCTCTCTCATGTCACACTAATAGAGATTTTAGGTATTAGCTAATATGAGAATATCAAATATGGGTGTCAAGTCTGGGTGATAACATTTTTCAGAAAATGGCAGAAAATAGGGTCATGCCCAGGAGACTCATAAATAGCCATTTTGCTATAAAACAACTTCACAAAACATACGTAGGTCTAACAATATAAAATACATCTTAAAATCAGCTTTGAAAGGCAAATCTCATTTAAAGAAAGCCTCTAAGTCCCGAGGTCCTATTTGGGGTACCATTTCATTAGGCCCTTCATCTCTAATATAGATAAAGAATTGATTAAAATTTATAAGTATTCAAGTCATTCTCCAATTGATAAATGGTCAAAGCATGTGATATGAACAGACAATTTTCAGATGAAGAAATTGAAACTATTTCTAGCCATATGAAAAGATGCTCCAAGTCATTATTAATCAGAGAAATGCAAATTAAGACAACTCTGAGATACCACTACACACCTGTCAGATTGGCTAAGATGACAGGAAAAAAAATAATGATGAATGTTGGAGGGGATGTGGGAAAACTGGGACACTGATACATTGTTGGTGGAATTATGAACAGATCCAACCATTCTGGGAGTAATTTGGAACTATACTCAAAAAAGTTACCAAACTGTGCATACCCTTTGACCCAGCAGTGTTATTACTGGGCTTATATCCCAAAGAGATCTTAAAGAAGGGAAAGGGACCTGTATGTGCAAGAATGTTTGTGGCAGCCCTCTTTGTGGTGACCAGAAACTGGAAACTATAAGTGGATGCTCATCAATAAAAGAATGGCTGAATAAGTTATGGAAATGAATATTATGGAATATTATTGTTCTGTAAGAAACGATCAGCAGGATGATTTCGGAGTCTTGTAGAGACCAACTTCTGAAATGAGCAGAACCAGGAGATCATTATATATGGCAATGAGACTATACGATGATCAGTTCTGATGGACGTGGCTCTCTTCAACCATGAGATGATTCAAACCAGTTCCAATTGTTCAGTGATGGAGATGTCTATACCCAGAGAGAGGACTGTGGGAACTGAGTGTGGACCACAACACAGCATTCTCATTCTCTCTGTTATTTGCTTGCATTTTGTTTTCTCAGTTTTTTCTTCCTTCTTGATCTTATTTTTCTTGTACAGCAAGATAACTGTATAAATATGTATACATATATTAAATTTAACATATATTTTAACACTTTTTACATGTATCAGACTACCTGCCATCTAGGGGAGGGAATGGAGGAAAGGAGGAGATAATTTGGAACAGAAGACTTTGCAAGGGTCAATGTTTAAAGATAAATCATGCATATGTCTCGTAAATAAAAAGCTTTAATAATAATTTTTTTTAAATGAAGATCTCAGGCTCTATTGAATTTAGGGTTACAGTAAACATCAGTAAAGGAGGTAGGGAATAGGGCATGGCTTGGCCAGAATTGACTTCACCCAGGATGTGATGATACATGCTCCTTTCCCTTCGAATTCTGATTTTTCATACTGTCCTAACAGACTATTGAATTTCTTTGATAGAAGAAAGACTATGAATAAGCCAATGTGTTGTACAGTAGTGTAAAGAGCATTAACTATGGAGATCAAAGACTCTACCTGGAATGTAACTAAGGAGAAATGAGTCACCTGGCAGCTTCCTATTTCAGCTAATTATTCAAGGAAAAGAGACAAAGGAAGAGCTAAGCTCAGTTGCTTCCAAGCTTCTGAAAGAATTAAGGGCTCTCAGAAACGTGTAAATGTCGATGCTCTGGGGAAAATCCCCAGTCCGGCCCCTCCATGTTACAGCTCAATTGCCTGGTGTCCAGAACAGAGGGAACCTGCACTTTTTGGACTACCACAGCCTCCACGAAGCAAAGGTGGGACTGTACTTTGGAACTTTACCAGTGCCCTGACCCAAGACTCTGTGCAAATATATTTTGATAAAGAGTGAATTTCGTTGTCATAGGGAGATCCTTGGTGGCAGAAATTCCCTTTACTGACACTATATATATATATGTACCCTTAGCTTCCTGGGAGCAATGAGCTATTAAATGAATTTCTCAGGATGACGCAGCTAGTATGATTCTGGGGTAAAAGTTGAGTCCAGCTTAAAAAGCTGCTTCTTGTGCTATAACATTTTTTAGATTTATAAATTCCTAAATTTCTTAAGATCAGATTCAAAATGGATATACATCCAAGACCTAGAAGGAGAGAGACACCCTTGAAACTGTAAGGATATAGGTTTAGGGAAGATAAAAGGAAGCCCTGCTTTATTTAGCTGCCAGTACATAGATAGATAGATAGATAGATAGATAGATAGATAGATAGATAGATAGACAGATGTATTTAATCTCATTTCTGTTTAGGTAATGAAGGCTAGATGTGTGTGTATGTGTTTGGAATCATGTGTATTGCTCACATACAACAATAGATTAGTTAATTTTTGATAGCACTCATTGCATAATGTAAAGAACACTAAATTTGCATTCAAAAGACAGCTTCACATAATGGTTCCAACTTTTAAGAGTTATGTGATATCAGAGAAATCATTTAACCTCTCTCAGCCTTAGATTACTTACCTATAAAAGAGAGATGATACTGCGTAGGGTTGTTTTAATGAATGCACTTTCTAAACTATAAGATAACATCTAAATATATGCTAAGGATTGCTTTACTGGATCCTGATAGGAAATAAGGTAAAAGGAGCTGGGCTCTACAGCAAAGAAAACTCTCTGGATAAATGAAGAGAAAAGGAGACAGCATCGAAGGCAAGCACAGCATCAACAAAGATTCAGAGGTGACACTGTGGTAATATTTTCAAATTAATGCCACTTCCACAAACTGTCCTTACGACTGAATTCCACTTAATTCCTCAAAGCAAGACAACAAATATTTATTAAAGTGCCAAGCACTGTGGTAGGGACTGAGGAGACAAAAACAGAAGTGAAATAGTCCCTCTCCTCAGGAATTTTACATTTTTACTGGAGAAAAACAACAGGAACACAAGTAAATATAGGAAATGATTCCCAAACTTTTTGGTTTCAAGATTCAAAATTATGGAGGATCATCCCAAAGAGTTTTAAGTGGATTTTATTTATCAATATCTACCATGTTACAAATTGAAACGTTATTATAAAATAACTTTGACATCAGGGGCCCTCCCAAAATGTTTTGAGGATCCCCAGAGAAGCTCCAGATCACACGTCAAAAACTTATGCAGACTGGAGCAGGGCCGTTAACAAGAGAGGATCTTTGGTTGGATGCACCAAGAGAATGATGATGGGGGTTAGAGCTGAGTCTTCTTCCCCTCTTCTTCGTCTTCCTTCCCTTCCCTTTCTCTTTTCTCCTCTCCCTCCTCTCCTCTCTTCTCTCCCCTCCTCTGTCCTCTCCTTTCTCCTTTCCCTTCTCTTTTTTCTTCTCCCCTCCTCTTCTCTCTTTCTTTAGCCTTTCTTCCTTTCTCTCTTCTTTCTTTTCTCTTCCCTTTCTCTTCCTCTCTTCTCTTCTCTCCCCTCCTCTGTTCTCTCCTTTCTCCTTTCCCTTCTCTTTTTTCTTCTCCCCTCCTCTTCTCTCCTTTCTTTAGCCTTTCTTCCTTTCTCTCCTCTTTCTCTTCTCTTCCCTTTCTCTTCCTCTTTCCTCTTCTCCTCCCCTCTTTTCTCTCTCCCTCCCTTCCTCTCTCTTCATCTTCTCTTCTTCTTCTCTCCTCTCCCTTCCCTTTCTCTCTTTTCCCTTCCTCTTCTCCCTTCTCTTCTCTCCTCCCCTCTTTTCCCCTTCTCTCCTCTCTTTCTCCTTTCTTCCCTTCTCTTCTTCTCTTTCTTCTCTCTTCCCTTCTTCTCTTTCTTCTCTCTTCCCTTTCTCCTCTTCTCTCCTCCTCTCTTATCCTCTCCTTTCCTTTCTTTTCATACACACACACACACACACACACACACACACACACACACATATATATATATAAAGGATTCTTCATAATGGCAATTGGAAAGAAATCAGTTAAAGCATCAGAATTTTGTGAGCCTTGTGCCCCCTTCTCAGAGGAAGGGAACCAAGTATGAAATATACCTTCCAAGGGAAGGCTTCAAAGCTCCATCAAACATCAGGAAAGGAAAGCATACAAAGAACCAGATGAACTTCAAGTGATTTCCAGGCCATATGGCTGCAGTCCTATATTAGCCATGATGTGAGCTATTAACCTGCTAATTACTAACTAATTAGCTCCATTCTTGGCCGCCTTCTCAGCTTTTTATGTCTCTGCTAGTCACCAGTTAACATAAAGGATGTACCTACAACCACATTTCCACCTGCCATCCAGACCCCCCTCAGAAGCTGCTATTAAGAGAAGACATAAAAAAGGTCCCTGCTGCACATTAACTATCACCAGAGGGTTTTTTTCCAGAGCACCTTGCCCATGGCAGTGGGGGCCTAATGGTACATCATATAGAAAGGGCTGCCACAGACAGCAGTATTTTGTGTCTTATGTCCTAGGAGGCCTCTGGGCTCTGTTGCTAGCAGGCTATATTTTACCAAAGGGAATGAAGAAGACAGTAGCTGTGAAGCAAAGCTTAAATGAGATAAAATGGGTTGAAGACTCTAAAGTGCTATATAAATTTCAGTTATTATTATTACTCAACTCTACTGACTCTCCATAGCCTTCCTTAATCCCCCTGGTCAGTATGTCAGTAATGACATTCCTTTGGAGACTACAGAAAGTCTTTTATTATGTACCTCTTTTATTTATATATTTATATTTTAATTAACAAACTTTTTTTTAACTTTCCTTCCTACCTTTCCCACCCCTCACTGAATGTAAGAAAGAAAAAAAAAGAAAACCAAATTTCAGGCTCAAATAACATCTTGTCTCCCTCCCTCAGTCCCCCATTACCTCATTCTATCTCCTCCTAATTGGCCATTATGAGATTTTCCTACACAGCAAAACTCTATTAATTCAAGAACTCCTTTGAATGGGGAGCAACTATAGTCTAGTGTAAAGAGCACTGGATTTGGAGACAGCAGTCCTGAGTTCAAATCTTTGCAAAAGTTTCTTCGCCTCTCTTGCTCTGTCTCCTTAATTGTAAAATGAGGGAATTGGGCCAAATTAGATGACCTCTAAGGTTCTTTCTAGCTCTAAACTGTGACTATTTACCTCTAAGACTTATAAATAGTGAATGAAGAGAGAAAAATGTCATGTGGCTGCAGAACTCAGTTTTTTCATCTGTATAATCAGGAGGTTGAACTATATAATAAATAAAATAATTTCCAGCTCTGATTCTACGATTGGATTGATTGTATGTATGTGTCTACACATATGCATATATTATATATGTTCATGTGCATCTATAACTATGTATATATGCATACATATGCATACATATATGCTATAATCCATTGGATTGTAAACTTTTTTTTTTTTTTTTTTTTTTTTTGCTGAGGCAATTGGGGTTAAGTGACTTGCCCAGGGTCACACAGCTAGGAAACGTTAAGTGTCAGAGATTTGAACTCAGTTCCTCTCTATACTCTATCCACTGTACCACCTACTTGCCCCAGATTGTAAGCTTTTTGAGGGCAGGAATTAACTTTTGCTTCTTTTTGTGTCCTCAAGGATTAACATAGTGCCTGGCCTATAATAGAAACTTAGTAATTGTTTATTGACTGCCTGACTGACCTATAATAAATCCTTGCCACCTGGTAAACTAGCTAACATAACAAGAATAATTTGGAAGATGAAAAGTTCAGGTTTCCCTAATTCAATTTCTCCTAGCCTTTTCCAATCTTGTCTCTCTAGTTCAGTTTGTTATCATAGGAAAAGGGCATATATATTTCTATCTAAGTCTTTTGTAGAGACAAGAGGAGGAAGGGAAATACTCACATGTCTGCCCCTCTGACCTCCCTTTCCCTGGTCCTACACCAGTTGACTCAGAAACCAATTTAGCCAAAGGGGAAAAAAAGTGCATAATCAGTGAAAGCATTTAGGTATTCATAGGATCTCTATTAAAAGATCTACAAGAATTCATTCATTTATCAAGCTACTATTAAGTCATCATCATATTGCATTCCCTAGAAAAGCAAGGCCTTCTCAACCTCAGCTGGTGGTAAGAGTGAGGCCGAGGGGATGGTATATAGAGGCAGGATTAAACAATGTCCCTGCTTTATTTCTAATGACCTTATGACAAACAGAAGGACATAAAGGAAAAGGGTCTCCATCTAGAATCAAAAGGCTTAAGTGTGAATCCAGGTCTGGATGTTTACTTTCTTTGCACCATTGGCCAATCACTTAACTCCCTTAATCCTCGATTTCATTGCCCATAAAATTGGAATCCTAATTCCTTCCCAGTCTTGTCAATTCAACAAATATTGATTCATACTTATTAAGTAGTATTCTAATCCTAATTTCATAGGGTTGTTGTGATGATTAAATGAAAAAATGTGCATGAAAGTGTTCTACAAGTATGGATTATTATTTTGAGAAAGAAAAAAAAAGACAATATGAGTTCCATCTATTTCTAGACGAATAGATGAGGCTTATGAAATGTTTGTTGAATTGAAATGAAACAGATATCCTGATTTCAATCTTTCATTCAAGAACTTTGATCACTTACTACAAGACACACAAAATAAAAATATCTAAATTGTCAAATGAATACATGTTTAGAGTTAATTCTTTTCTAACTGTGCTAAATGCAGAAAATAAAAATCTAAGCAAAAAAAAAAAAAAATCACGGAGGAGTTTATATTCTAATGAAGGAAGATAACATGTAAAAAGGAACTGGAAGGAGAAGCTGATATGTTAGAGAAAGTCCTAAGATGAGTAAGGAATATATCCTGGAGAGGGAATGAAAATAAAGATTGACCTGAGCCTCCTCCTTAATATGGAGATTCTTGAAGCAATCAGGTAATCAGAGGGAGTGTCCTGAGGTTTGGAATCAGGAATGTGCTGAAGCAAGCTCCAGCAAGAGCAGTTTGTTAAATGTTATTGTTACTCACTCATATCCAACTCTTCATAATCCCATTTGAAGTTTTTTTTGGAGAAGATACTGAAATAGTTTGTCATTTCCTTCTCCAACTCATTTTACAGATGAAGAAACTGAGGCAAACAGGATTGAGTGATTTATCCAGAGTCACATGGTTAGTTAAATGTTAAGACCTGAGATCTTCCTTACTCTATGCTCAGAATTTTATCCACTATACCACCTGGCTAACCATTTATACCAGAAGTAGTATAATTATAATCAGGGTTTGATTTATTGTTTGTCTAGCTTTAAGAAAGTTATGGGCAAAAATGTTAATAATGCAAATTGAAACCAAAAGTATACACATGCTGTATTTTATTTTTTAGATCTGGTTTTAAAACATTTATCAGCATAACACTGGGTGGAGTACTTCTAATATGAGAAATAATGTAATGGACTTCCAGAGTAAAAAAGTTACTGCGGCATGATAAAGAAATCCCAATGGGGGAGAATCAGCAGTGAAGCTTGGAGAGGAATGAATCTTTCAATGTGCAAATCTATGCTGTAGGGTCTTCCCATCCAGGATGCTGTGTATATGAAGGTGGAAATGGGAGGGAGAAAGTGATTGAGTGCCCATCTAATTTTGAGAAGAAATATAAACATAAAAACTATGTGCAAATTCAATTATATCAAGCTCATTAATAGCAGCGAATTAAATGCTCTAGGCTGTTCCTTGTAAGTTTTTTCTAAGGTCAAATTTAGTTGTTCTATAGCATTTTCTTTCCGTTTAATTTTTTTTTATTCCTTAACTTCCTTCTACCAGCCTTCTGAAATGCCCTTTCTCTTTTCTCTTTACTAATCCCTGTTTTCCCACTTCCATCTGACAGAAAATTGTTAATATAATGATAGGAATTTTTAATCCCAAATGTATTACTATCTGGCACTCCCTGAATGATCCTAGCAATATTAGAATGTCAGTGGCGTTCCCAACAAGATAGTATTGATTTGGTTGTACTGAATCAGCCTATCAGTTCTACCCTAATGTCTTGCTTGTGGGGGAACTCAGCTTAAACTAGATTGAGGCCTCTGCTATCCTTGCCCGTTTCCATTGGGATTCATGGCATGAAGGACTAATAACCAGAATGAAGGGGTTTTCCTTGCCCAGATCTCTGAGAGTGGCTGGGATCTCGAGCAAACCTTAATACACTCCTCCTGCCTCTTCCTCTTCCCCCTCTTCTCTTAAAGGTACAAGATCCATGAGTCTAGGAGTTGAGGAAATCCATTGGCCATCCTCCAAGGTGACAGGCTTGCTATCCTGTTATCTCAATTAAAGACACTTTACTCTTCAACTCATGGCCTTGATTTGTTTTAGGACTTGACGAATCAATACCACCTCTTCCAGGAAGCCTTCCTTGATGAACCTGCTTCTTCATTCTGTTTTCTCCATACTTACAGACATTATATTATACTTGTGTCCTCACTATATTAATGTCCTCACACTTGAAAAAATGTTTCTAAGACACTTTTTTGTGTTGCTTCTATTTCTCCAAAAGATAATATTATATGGTGAATAAAGAACTAGATATGTGAGACCTACAATTTTTAATGGTTCCAAAACTTTTCCTTGACCTTGCTGTCCCTTAACACTATCAACTTACATTTCTGTCCCCTTTCACTGCTAAACTAGAAAGAGTTCTCTATACCTTGCTCTCTCACCACCTACTTACTTATTCCTCAAATTCTTGGGACCTGGTTTCCATCCTAGGTCACAAAGTGCTTCCTCAGAGATTATTTATAATAACTAAAATTTGACAGCCTTTCTTTTTCCTTTCAATCTTCATCCTTCTTGATATTTTCATAGTTTTTGATACTACTGAGCCTACCCACCTCCCCCCTGGATATCATCTCCTCCCTTGGCTTCCTCCTTAGTTTTCCTCCTATCTATTGGTCCTTTCTTTCTTAGATTTTTCTTTTCTTCCTCCTGTCCATTAAATGTATGACCCCCAAATCTCTATCCTAGGTGTTTTCTTGTTTCTCTAAATACTTCTTTGGTGATTTCATATGCTCCCTCATTTTGCTTACCTCGATGTAGAAAATTCCCAAATCAATGTATTCAGGCCTGATATCTGTCCTGTAGCGTCTCCCATTCTCAGGTGAGAGTTGCTATCCCATACCTCTTCCTTCTGGCCCTCTCTGACTCAGTTTCCTGCTAGCTTTGAATCTTAGAAGTACAATCTTAAAACAATCCACATTTTATACACTTGTTTATATACTTGTTCAGTACTTTTAGTCACTTCAGTAACCCCCCCACTTTTTTTTTTGGCAAAGTGCTTTTTTATTTTCATTGAATGCCTAATAATATCTCCCAGCCCAAGCCTGGGTGGACCATTGTATAGGTATTATATGGCTTAGGTTAAATGTAAGTAGCCATTAATTTCTATTTTGGCCAAAAATTCTGAGGGTCTTTCTCCAACCAGATGGATATTTTTGTGATGGCCAATTGAACTATCTTTTATCCCAGCAAGCCCTTAGTCATTGAATGGGCCTTGCCGCAGACAAACTGAGACCTGGAAAAGATCTCAATTTTAAAAAGCCTAAAGATATTCACTGCATCACCTTTTGTCTTGCCTCTCAACTTCAGTGACTCTGGAGGGAAGAGTGAGATTGATGGCTTTGCACAGCTCTATCTCATTTAAATCCAATTCACAGATAAGTTGAGACATTATCCTCATGATGTCATTGGTCCTCTTAGAGAACAAAGGACAAACAATAACAACAGTGGGAGACGTTAGTCATTTCCATTTCCTTCTCCAGTTTTTCTTACAGATGAAGAACTGAGCTAAACAGGATTGCATGCTTTCCCTAGGGTCACACAGCTAGTAAGTGTTAGATCCTGGATTTGAACTTGTGAAGGTGAGTCTCCCTGATTCTAAGCCCAGGGCTCTATCCATTGTACCACCTAGCTGTTTGTACATATCTAAACAGAGCACAAATACAGTCTAGTAAAAATCTTGAAGTAACAATCTAATAGAAATGGGATACTTCTGGATGTATCTTCTGGATTGACTTCTGGAAACAACATCTGGAAGCCTTTTGGAGGACGGTCCATGGGTTTGTAGATAATAATGCCTACATTCATTTTAGAGGACTTCTCTTGATTTTCCTGTTTTTACTGTTTTTACCATCTTCCCAGTTACCCAAACTAAACTTTGGCTCACCTGATTTTTCTTTTAATCCAATTTGTTACCAAGTCCTATTGATGGGGGTGATAGCCCCTTTGAGATTCCTTGTCTGATCCCCAACTTCCTTTGGGACTGATCTTTGATTGCAAGATCTGGTCAAGCCAGTTTGGGCTGTACCCAGCCCCCACCGGATCTGAGCTGGCTTGGATTTTCTCAACCCCCAACTATCTGCTCAGGTTTCCCCAAAACAGTTTCTTCCTTATCTGAAAAGCCCACCAAGAATCTGGCCTTCCAGGAATCAATCTAGGCTCCACCCATATGCCCCTTCAAGCAGATAAAAACAGCCAAGGTAGAATCATCCCTTGGCAGAGAGTTGAAACATGCTAGCAATCAATATGCCTAGCATCACAGCCTCTCTGTCCTGCCACCTCTGGCTGTGTATCTTCCTCTATCTAATGCCTTTACTAACCAGACTTTAACCTTGCTTCCAAACCTTGTACTCAGTTCATACCAGCCTAGTGCCCGCCAACTGGCGTCCCCTTTTCAGGCAGTTTGGTCTTCCTGGAGGACAAACGTCTGTCTATCCCTTTACCATCGATAAAGACTTTGTTTCCATACAGCACTGAGTAGCGAATTCATTCACTACCGAACCCACCCGGTGGTTACTTTGGGAAGGAGAGAGATAATCAGACCCAGGAGGAAAGGAACTGACCTTTCTCGGTGTAGAACCTCAGTTTACTCCTCATCACTATCAATTCTATCTCTATAATATCTCTCACATCCTTCCCCTTTTCTGCTTCACCCTGCCATTTCCCAGATCAGGATCTTGCCAGTACTCTTTTAACAAGCTCTCTGATTAGTCTCTCTTCTTCAAGTCTCTCCTCTCTCCAATTCATTTTCTCCACAACTGAAAATATATTCTTCAAAAGGCACAGAACTCTTATTATGTAATTTCCCTGCTAAGATCCTTCAATGGCTTCCTATTGTTCCTAGGACAACAATTTGTGTGTGGTAGCAGCTATCCCATGGGGACCCAATTGGCCAGTTCTAGTTGGGAAGTCTGCTCTCTGCTTTCCTTTTTCTCTTCCTCTTCCTCCTCATCTTCCTTCTCCTCATTTTCCTCCTCCTCCTCTCTTCTTCCTCTTCTTCTGTCCATGTGAGAAGTTGTATCCTCACATGTAGCTTTTGGAAGCTAGATAGTTTTCTTTCCTACTTATTTATTCTACCATTGTGTTGTCATGGTGAAAACTAGTACAATAAATTCTTTTGTCTCATGTAGTTTTTATTTTATGATTTCTTGAAATACAGTTCTGAAAAACCAGGCTTTGATAAATTCCATTGGGATTCAAATGGAGTTACTGGATTACGCTTTTTAACCCAAATTACTCCAGTTCTCATTGATTTTGGCCAATACAAGTTTCACTTGCTCATTGTTTGGGTTCATAGTGCCTGTAAATAGCAATTGTTCTATTCTGGCCAGAAACTCTGAGGTCTTCCCATCGCAGATTGGTACTTGTGTAAAGGTAAACTAATCCCTCTTTTGTTTCACTTCTTGACCTAAGCTTTAACTACTGAATGGACATTGCCTCAGACAAACAGATCTGGGAAAGACCTTAGCTTAAAAAAGCCAGTCTCCCACTGCATCTGAGGTCATTGCTGGTCTTGACCTATGTCTTGACTTCTGAACTCTATGACTTGGAAGAAGTGAGAGCTCTACCTCACTTAAATCCAATTCACTTGCAAGTCAAGACATCACCTTCCTGATGTCTTTGATCTTTTTCAAGAATGAAGGACAAACAATAACAATTGTCTCCATGCTAAAACACAAACTCCTTAGCCTAACATTTAAGATCTACCACAATCTGATCTTAAGTGGCCTTATTTCACCCCACTTCCCTTCATGAATTTTACATTTCAGTGGCCCATCTTCTCTCCCCAATCCACTTGCCAACCTCAGGCTTTTAATCAGATGATTCATCATCCCTGGGATGTACTCCCTCTTCACCTCTACCTTTCAGATCCTCTTTCTGCCTTCAACACTCAACTGTGGTGCTACTCCTTTTTTGAAGTCTTCCCTAATTCCCAAGGGCTGAAAGTGCTCTCTCCTTCCCCCAGTTTTTTTTGTTTGTTTGTTTTGTTTTGTTTTGCCTAGACAATGTAGATGTAGACAAAATATTGTCTACATCTCTTCTTTGGTCCCATCTACCAGATCTTGCATCATATTTTCAGTAATCCTTTATATAGTTCTGAAGAACCTCCTTTACAATAGGGTGTATTTTATGAATTAATATTTGTCTCCCTAGTGCTTAATAGGGTCTTGCATACAGCAGAGTCTTCAAAACTTTTCTTCAAGTAATAAGCATTTTTAAATTTAATCTGTCTTCCACTAACCTCCTTTATTAAGCATGTTTTAAAAAAAAAAACTTCATATCTACACAATCTAACAAGACAAAGTCCCATGTTATCTATGTCCAACATGTATGCTAAAGAAGAAAAGGGTAAACCACTCCAGTTTTTGTGCCAAGAAAACCTCACAAGGAGTCACAAAATGTCAGACACACCTTAAATAACCGAACAACAACAGAAACAGAATGTCTCTTTATATAAATTCATCATTTTCTCTGTCAAGAGGTGAGTGACATATTTCATCTTTTTTTCGACTCATGATTTATTATTGTATGACAAAACAATAGATGCTAAAGAATGGGGTCTAAAGTCTTTCAACATTACTGTTTTCTATGAAATTATTATTGAATTATTCTAGTTCTATTCACTTTTTTCCTGCAATTTCATCTTTTAATGGCACAATATTTCAGTAAATTCACATATCGATATCTGTTTAGCTTTTCCCTAAAGAGAATGGCCCCTCAGTTTATGATTTTTTGATTACTGTAAAAGAGCTTTTTTTTTTTTGGTATTTTTGTATATATAGATCCTTTCCCTCCTTTTTAAGTCTCTTTTAGGTAGAAACCTACTCATGGCATAGAGAGGTCAGAAGATATGCACAATTCGGTTAACTTTCTGGGCATAGTTTCAAATTTTTTCCAGAATGGCTGGACCAATTCATACTTCTACCACCAGCACAACAGTGCATCTGTCTTCCTACCGCCCCTACAACATTTGTCATTTTCCTCTTTTGTCATCTTTGCCAATCTGGTAGATATGAAGGAGAAGATCAAGGTTTCTTTAAATTTGCATTTTTCTAATTATTAGTGATTTAGTGTGATTATTTATTTTATTATTTATTATCATTATTTAGTGTGATTAGTGATTAGTGATATAGTGATTATAATGTGATTGTTGATAGCTCAGGATCTTAATAAATGGAGAGATAGAAAAAAATGGAGCCTTGTCTACTGCAGCAGGATCAAACTCATATGGAAATAGATGCCTGAAGGCTACAGTTGATGTTTTAGGAAACCACAGATTAACATTAGCTGTGCTCTATTCTATTTTTATTTATTTTAAATAAACATTTCCCAATTACATTTTAATTTGGTTGGGGAGATATTTAGAGGAATTTTGTCAACACTGAGTTTGATACCTCTGGTGCATGGAATTACTGAGAGTCAAGATGGCTTTAAATAACATCTCAGAACATGAATCAATTCCTGCTTACAATGAGTTTATGTTCCAAAGGAAAAGCAACAATCTAAAAATAAAGGAGTTGGATTTTAATGGCCTTTCAATGTTCTTTCGGTTTCAAATCTATGACCCTATAAAAAGATTTGTGGAATGAATTGAAGTAGATTCTAGGTTATAAGATTTAGAAGGATGTTAGAAATCATTTAGTCTCACTGCCTCAATCTCACTCCCTCATTTTACAAATGAGAGAATGGAGGCCCAGAGAGGGAAAGCAATGAGTACAAAGATACACAGGTAGTATTTGAGCTGGAATTCTATCCTAGTAGTTTAATTCCAAATACAGTGCTTCTTTGCAGTTCTGCTTATTACATGGAAGAGAAGGACTGAATCTAGATGCTCATTGATGTATGGGGGTTATTAGATGAGGAAACTCCCTCAATGCAGGTTAGCTTCTTCTCTGCAAATAATATTCTTAGAGAACAGGAAGAGGTTAAGTGTCTTAGCCAGGGTTAAATAGAAAAAGGTGGTTTCTGAATCCAGGATTTTCTGATTCTAAATCATCGTTCAATGGGATAGAGAGGACACATACACAAACAGAGAGAAATACAAGTACACACACACACACACACACACACACACACACACACACACACACACACCCTGGAATACTTGAAGCTTTGGTTTAGTTCAAGAACACTGGGCTAGGAGCCAGGAAATCTGGATTATAATCTTAGTTCAACCACTATGTGACTTCAAACAAGAACTTCATTTCTGAGGACCTTAGATTTTTGACCTATATAATAGAGGGGAGAGGGTATCTCAAATGATCTTTAACATTTCTTCTAGTTCTAACATATTTTAGGTTCCAACTTGAACTGTGAAAATCATTGAAATTTTAGAGTTAGGAGGGACCTTACACATATCTAACCCTTATCATATGAAGAAAATGTGACCCAGGGAAATAAGGTGTTTGGAGTATGTTGAATATGAGAACCCATTTCTTCATATTCTCTATTTCTCTTTCTACTGTATTCCATATATTTTATAAAATAGTTTAAATGTTTATCAGTCCCATTCCATAATTTGATATTCTCTCTTAATTTCTGGGGCCGTTAAGTTTAACAGAAGCATTTTAATTAATTTTTAATTTTTATTAAGTTCTTTTCCCTGCCCTTTCTTCCTCTTTTGAGCAAGGTTCCCTATTTAAGGTATCTGTTCCTAGAAAGCAAAGTAAGAAAACAGATTGGTACATCAACTGTGTGTGGGCAAGTGATTTATTTTTAATGTGACTAAACAAGACACACACCTGTCTATTGAAATGTAATCACAGAATCATCAGGGACTCAGATGCCAGTTTCCAAAGATGTTATTGGGATGACATTATCTCTCCATCTATTTATCTGAGATTTGGGAGAGATGAGAGGGGGGGAAAAAAAGCAAGAATAGGATAGGGGAAGGATTATATTTCCAAAATGCTCACTCTCCACAGAATATGCTTCTGTATGCATGATGTAACTTCAGGGACATGTAGAAGTTATTCAACCTCTGCCTTCTACCAGCCCAACTATATTCTCTCTCCCATCCAGTCTACTGATGCCAAAAATTTCATAATTGAAGCTTCATTTAGAGTCAACAAAATAAGACTATGTCTCATTAAAATGCAGATCCCCTTGGGAGAGGTAACACATTAAACCTCATCAGTCATTTCCATCTCAATAAGAACAAATTTACTCTGGTGCTCCAAAGGATGTATGATCTCATCAGTTTGGGTGCTCCCAGAACACAATTCATCCATGTCTGCCAATCTGGTACAACTCCTGCCCATGTTGTCCCATAAATCCTCCACAATGGATCCATCCAATATGACAAATGTTCTCTTAACATATACATAGGAATCAATGAAATAGCATCCATCAGTTGATCCTCCCTCCTTATAAGACTGGCCCATCTTTTTTCTAGTCATTGATTGTTGTGATGACTATCTTTTACATCTTTCTTTGTGTGATTCTACATTTATAAGATGTTGCAACCTGTTCACTTCCACCAGATACCTTTCCATTTCCCTTTGGGTAATTCTTACCATTGATTCTTCAGAGATTATAATGTTCCATGATTCTCAGACATGTATCACTAGAACATCATCATTAGTGTTCAAAAATGGGCTTTTGCTCTCAGAAGAAGCTTGGAATCATTAAAAGAACCATGCAATTTCCCAAAAGATGAGTTTTATGGGTCTCTCATCTAATTACATATCTGGATAATTGACATTCTTTGTCCATTTTATAATTCCTTTATGTATAATTAGGTTAAACATCCAGTTTGGAAAGGGAAAATTGGAAGTCATTGGACCTTGGACCAAGAAAAAATTTAATGAGAAACCAAAAAATATGGAAATAGGAGTCTGAAAATTGATGATTTTATGTCATGATTGTCTTTTCTTCCTTCCTTTCTTCTTTTTTTCTGCTGACTTTATATATAGCACATTGCAGCAGTTTTATGAATTAAGGTAAAAAACTTACTAATCCCAAAATCTTTTTTTTATTGTTAAGCTTGTCCCATCCTCATCCTTAATTCCTCTGCTCCTAGTAACTGGTAGCATCCAAAAGAAAACGGAGGAAACTGAAGACCAAAAGATAATTAAGGAAGAGAAGCAGTGACTTTTTGTTAAGAGCTTCTTCATTTTTTCAAATATTTCTGTTGCTAATTTCTGTCTCTTTTGGGAGACATTTGGGCTTTTAAAATAATATTTTGCTTTCCCCATGCATATGTAAAAAGTTTTTAACAATATTTTTAGTTTTGAGTTCAAAATTGTATTCTTCCCATCTTTCCCTCCCCCTTCCTATAACAAAAAGCAATCTGATATAAGTTATACAAGTGCAATTATGTAAAACATTGTCATCAATATACATTTGTTTATGGCATCTGGATTCCCCTTTTCATCTGAGCTCCAGAAGGTCACAACAAGTTCAAGGCATTCTGTGAGTCAAAACCTGTTCAAAATCATAACTTATAAGCTGCTACTAATGTGCTTACTTTTATCAGTCATCCAGGGTGTATATTAGTTCAAAGCAAAGATATTTAATCAAATAATATAGTCAAAAAAATCATATAATCATGTGTATATTTTCTTAGAGCTTATCAAATCACCACTGGGGATAGCATACATGAAGAGGATATCTGATATGGGGATATGTAAATAAAGTAATACATGTGTACATTATACAAAGGGAATACCTATGGCAAAGGTATATAGGTATATATACATGTGCTTATGTATGTATGTGTGTGTGTATATGAAGAGAGAGAGAGAGAAAGAGAAAGAAAGAAAGAGAGACAGAGAGAGAGGGGGGGGAGAGAGAGAGAGAGAGAGAGAGAGAGAGAGAGAGAGAGAGAGAGAGAGAGAGAGAGAGAAAGAGAGAGAAAGAAAGAGAGAGAGAGAAAGAAAGAGAGAGAGAGAGAGAGGAGAGAGAGAGAGAGAGAGAGAGAGAGAGAGAGAGAGAGAGAGAAAGAGAGAGAGAGAGAGAGAGACAGAGACAGAGAGAGAGAGAGACAGAGAGACAGAGAGAGACAGAGAGAGAGAGAGAGAGAGAGAGACACAGAGAGAGAGAGAGACAGAGAGAGAGAGAGAGAGAGACAGAGAGAGACAGAGAGAGACAGAGAGACAGAGAGAGACAGAGAGAGAGAGAGAGAGAGAGAGAGAGAGAGAGAGAGAGAGAGAGAGAGAGAGAGAACACCCATAAGGAGACATGTGTAATGAACAAACATTTCTGTGTCCTCTCATTTCTTCTGGGTATCTCTACTAGTTTCATGGTTGCTAAAATGCTTTCTGTTATCATCTTCTGTGCTTGCAATATTTAGCCTCTTAGGGGTTATTTAGCGTCACGAGTGCTACCTTTTCCTACCATATCCTACACTGTGGTGCCTAGTAAGTCTCTCCCTGACAGAAAGAACTATAACTCTTTTAATGCAAAACTAACAGTTCTAAGCCACCATACCCAGACAAGCAGCCCACATGATTGTTGTGAAATTAAAATGCAAAGAAGAATGTCAAACACTTTGTAGACCTTAAGGGATTATATAACTATCAATCATTAAAAGTTAACAGAATGTCTCAGTTTAAGATTGTCTATTATTTTAACCAGTTTTTCCTTTTGTTTATGTAAAATTCTTGTCCCCAGGAATTATTTTATTTGGGGCCACAAAACTCCTAAATGCTGTTAAAATTCTGATTATGTCTATATAACCAAAAGCCATTTTGTTGACTCCTCCACCCTAAAAACACCAAAACTCACAGGGTTGTGATGATAAGACTCCCAAGATCTTTGAAAGATATGCAAATGCATCTGGGCCAAGAAAAAAAGACATGGTTATCAGTCTCCATCCTTATTTCACTCTTTTAAAAACATGAATATATATCAACAGTAAAGTTGTTGTTTCCTAAGCTTCATTCAGATTATTACAAAACTTCCTGATCTCTTTAAATATTCATTTACCAAATACTAAGTATCCACCATGTGCCAAGCAATAAGCAAAGACTTGGAAGAGATACAAAATATAGATAACACAAGATCTGTTCTTATGCACCATAAGAGGACAAGAAGAAGAGCTGCTTTAAGTTTTGCAAAGTGTGAGCTTTGCAATTCTGTGAGACAGCCACAGGAAACATTGTCACCATTTTATAGATGAGATAGTAAGATTCAGAGATGCTAAGTGACTTGCTCATTGTATCACAGCTACTTGTTAGCTTTGTCCAGATCTTACTGGACCCAGCATCCCATCCACAATACCACACTGTTAGGACACTAGGTCCAGATGACTAGAAAACACACTATTATGAAGTCTGTGTATCACGTTTTCAAAAGTCCAAAAGCTAATAAGGAATTTCTAACCATAGTAGTAATTGAATGATGCAAAGTAGCTGATGAAAAGACAAGTGACATCACTCTTTCCTATTCTCTGAGAATATATTCCTACTTGTCCTCTGTAAGTGGCTGAATGCCTATTTCCAAGATTGGCCAGGGTGCCTTCATAAATTGGTTAGAACCCTATTGGAAGCCTCCTTTTTTCTTCTCCATTTACTTCCTTTCTTCATATCCTTTTTGAAAACGACATATCACAAATAAAAATGTGGCTAACAGACAGTACCATGGAGATGAGAGCTGCAAAGTATTTAAGATTTAGAAAAGAAGCTTTGTCCAAATGTCAACACCACTGCTCAATTTTTTTCATAACAGAATGCTAAAGAGCCCTCTGCCTTTTTCAGCTCAACCAGCATTGACATCAAAACCCCTTGATAGAGCTTCATCTCAGGAAGAGAAAAAAAAAAAAAAGTTGGAGGATGGCACCCAAGAGAATAAGCAGAAAGGACAGATTCCAATGATGAACATTTCCCTCAGAGCTAAATCACCTAGATCTAGGTGGAAAAGGGAAACTTATAGGTTAGGAAAGTTTTATCAGGGCTTTCTGCCTTCTTTCTGTGGGATTTTCCACTGCTCCAACCAGCTTGCTTTTTTTTTCAACTAGCCTTTAAAGCCAGACTTAGAGACACGTAAGTTAGAGAAAGTTTGAAGCGTTGGGAAAATGTTGTTTGTTGTTTTTAAAAATAGGAATGGGGTGAAGGCTGAGTCAGGGGAATAGAAATATACACAAGACATTTTTAGTGCCCTTTACTGATGGAAAAGTCAAGAGCAAAACAAAATTATAGTATAGATAATTCAGTTGGCTCATAATATTAGCATGCTGGCATAGTTTCAAATCTGAAAGCTTATTTTTTAAATGGGAAAATATCAGGGATACACTGGCTAGGGGAGCAAAAGGCAGATGAAATCATATAAGAGAGAAGTCAAAAAATACAGGATCCTGATATGGTCATTTCCCTTAAATCTATGCCATCTAAATATTAGTGGGGATGGAAATTTCAGAGGCTAAAAAGTGGAGGATCAAGGAATTGAGAATTATTTTTGGAATTTTTCTGTTGTGTTTATATTCACATCTCTAGCCAGATTGTAGGGAGCAGATTGGAAAAGATTTCAGATTTGGATCAAAAGAGTTGTTCAGCCTTAAGCTCTCATCCTATTAACTCCCCAACCCTTGGCCCCTAGGGCGGGTAACTCAAATAATGTGCTGTAACAGAGCTCTGGGCTTTATGCCCTGCTCTTCCAGTTTCAAGCCAAGTCCTGAGACAGTTTCACAGACAAGGAGCTCCAGGCAGGTAGAGTGTGTGAGACAGACTAGCAATGAGGGCATTATGTCATATCTCCTGAAAATCCCCAAGAGTTGTCTAAATAAAAATCCTCAGTGGGTAGCAGACTCTGGAAGGACCTGAGACACTCAGAAGCTAAACTCCACCAAGTTCTAATATTCCCTTCCCACTTTTCCAGCAGCCTGTACCCTGAACCCTCAGGACAAGATTTATAAGGGACAATAACTATAGGCTGAGTTGCTGGCAAACTTCTTATTGGTCCAGAACTTTGAGTCAAAGGCTTAACCAGCTTTGACTTTGATGCTACTTACAAAGACACGATTCTTATATGCTTTGGGTTGGGATTTGGGAGGTCATTTCATACATTCTCTTGCTCATAGACAGGCTTGTCTATAAACCAAAATCACAAATGGTAAAAAGAGAAGATGTTCTCTGTTTTCCATTTACCAGAATGTGGCCTCCAAGTCTAGAAAGAGAATATCTGAGATAGAATAAAGACAGGAACAATCTCAGATTTCCCATTTCCTGACCAATCCCAAATCATTTTTGTAGACAAGTAGGTGGCAGAGTGGATTTATATCCCTTGGCTGAAAATAGGGACGTGAAGACCTGAGTTTAAATTCCATCTTGGGAACTAGTTGTTTGACTCCAGAGCAAGTCAATGACTTTTTTCAGCCTATTTTCTCATCTATAAAATGGTCATGATAATAAAACTTAGCTTGTCTGGTTGTTGTGAAGATAAAAGTCATAAGCTAAGGTTTATTATCACCCCCATTTTATGTATGTGATATTATACATACAAAGTATAAAACACTATATAATATATATGTATATTTGCAAACCTCTTTGAGCTAGCTACTATCTTCATAATTAATTATTATTGTAGATATGAGCCTGTGGGAGGGATTAAATAGGAGTAATAAATAATAAAACATCTTAGAAAAGTATGTCACTTTTCCCCAAAATACCAAGTCATATATTAAGGTCCATATGGTTGATGAGAAAGGCAACAAATAGCTCAGAATAGCTCAAAATAACAATTGTAAAAAAATAATAGCTCAAAATTCTTTCTCCTCACATCCCAGAGATGCCTCAGTTTCTAAGGATGCATAGTCCCCCTACAAATTATCAAGGAATTGTGATGTTACCTTTTACTTTCTCCAGTTTTTGCAACTCCTGGGAATATCAGTATGACATATAATCATATGACATAAGACCAAGTGAAGGAGTCAGTGTCCATCTATATAGTAAATGTTAATAAAACAATGTCTCTTTGAAATGTTAGATTAAAAGTCAATAAAAACTGAAGATTTAATATTTTTCTTTCATCTCTTATATCATCATGTATGTTACTGAGGTATATAGTATTCTACTTTGGAAACAACTGGCCTAGTACATTCTCTACCTCTTGGCAAGATGGTCTTTAAACATTAATAATTACTCACATTTATTCTTTCCTCAAAACAATTTCCATGAGACAGGTACAACAAGTGTTATTATTATTGTTATCAAAGGTGGTACAACTAATTAAGTGTCAGCATGGGGATTTGAATCCAGATTCTGACTCCAAAATCCTATACTCTTTCCATGCCCTAATATTATCCACTACAGTCCAATGAGTGCTATCTTCTCTTCAAATCCTCCAGTTTTACCTGTGAGAAACTATCACAATTGGAAAGATTCTTTCTTATCTATTTTTCTTCCTCTTTTTCTCTTTCTACTAGCACAGTGGCAGAGGTAGGGAAAGGAGCAGTTTAGCTTCCTGCTGCTTCTCTTATTACTTCACTGGCCCCATTTTCCTGGCTTCCCACACACCAAGATCACTAAGCAGAAAATAGGGCATTGAGCTGCCCCCAAAGCTTTGATCCCTGAGAGCTTTGACCTACCAGCAAAATGAGGTCACTCAGTCAAGAAGGAATGAGCAGCCAAATTCAATCAGCCACAGGTGAGAAAGATAAGCAACCATGGGAATGAATGAAGGGGGTTTGAAATTATTCAGGGAAATGGGATAGACTGAAATTCCAGGAAAGAGTTGAAAGATAATTCTCCCTGTAATTGTTCATTCACTCATTTAGCATCTATTTACTTACTTGAAAGACTACTATGTGCTTTAATCTGCAAGGGATAATTCAATGCCTAGGTCATCGTCTCTGATATCAGAATAAGGAAGAAGGGTTCAAATCCCACCCTTGCTATGTGATCATGAGCAAATTGATTTCATCACCTGAAAAATGGGGACACTAACATTTGGACTTGCTTCATTAACACTAGTATTTGCTTCATTAAGACGGTTGTTGTAAGATTCAAATGAGATAAAAGATATGATTCTAACAAAGTCTCCTGATGTGGGGGTAGGGTTCCCAGAAGAGAAATCACTATTCTTACTCTCTGGGTTCTAGGTGTTATTTTGAGGGAATATGTTACTAGCCCTTTAGCTTCTGAACTTCCACAACTAAACCTTCCATCAACCATTAGCCAATAACCTCAACTAGATTTTTTAAAAGTTAGTTACAAAGAAGGCATAGAAACAACAGTTGGTACAAAATCACATTTCTCCCCACCCACCCAAAGGCACTCTCCCCACAAATAAATATAGGGTCTGTGGGAGGAGAGTCCATGGGAACAAACACAGCATAATAGTGAAGTACGCGTTTAGAGATCACATGTGGCAAAAGGATAGCTCACAAATCATGCATTAGAATTCCTTTTTTTTTTTTTTTCCCTTTGAAGAATCCTCGGGAAGTAGCTCTTAGGTATAGCTCTTTGATGGATGCCAAAGGTCAGTGACTTTCTAGAATCCATAGCATGCATTCCTCTCTGCTCTGAAGAGGTCATGCTCCTTGAAGGTTCCTTTCCATTGCCTCATGTCCATTTATCTTTATTGTGTTTTTCAGTTCCAATGAAGATACTTCTACCATCAGCCTCTGTCACTCCAGTAGACATTGCCACTAGTGCTGCCATTCAACTCTTACCACTGATAAGAACTATCGAGGTATTTCTGTTCTTTTGAGCCTTATTGATGCACGTGGACATTTCCCTATTGGAATATGCATTACTTTAATATCAGGAAAGAATAAAAACAGAAAAAAATGTATCGATGTGCTTGTGGCCATTATGGCTGAGGGAGAGAGAGGATAACCAACCTTCTTCCCACCCCACTCTTGGAAGTTTTTCAAATTAGTCCCACCTTCTATAGCCACAAAGGAAAAAAGGTCAGGATTAGAATGATTTCTTCGAAAAGAGAAGGGATAGACTAGATGTTAATTATCTTATGAGGGGACAATTAGCAACACTTTATGAAAGAGTATTGGACAAGAAGAAGGAGAGGGAGGGAGCAAAGATGCCTCATATTTCAAGCTTTGATTATAGGGAGAATAGTGATGTGTTTAATGCATATATGGAAATCAGAAGGGGTGGCTGTCGAGGGATTAATGCAATTTGATGAATATTTATTAAGTGCCTACTATGTGCCAGATATTGAACTAAGTGCTGAGGATGCAAATAAGTAAAAAAAAAAAAAAAAAAAAGTTTCTATCCTCAAGGAGCTAACCTAATGGGGGAAGATAATGCCCAAGAGGAAGCCAAAAAGTACCAGTGAGACTGGGTGAGAGGGAAGGGCACTTTGGAGTTCAAATCAAGCAGAGCTGCAGATGGAAAGTAGAGAATGAACTGGAAAGTTCAAATCTCTGCCCTCCAAAAAGGAAAGTTTTGGGAGTTTAGTGCTCCACCCTCTAGCCGTCCAATCAGATGAGAGAGGAAGAGAATGAGTTTAAATTTAGACATGGAATACAAAGGGCAATAGGATTTTCTGAAGAATTTTTAGAATGGACTTTTCCCTAGACTCGAAGCTGTAAAATGGAGTTCTAAGGATTGAGAACTGAGATGGAATCATTTTTTTCCCCAAGATCAATGATAGAAGAGATAGGAAAAGCAACACTTGTAAATTTGTTCTTCAGGGGGTTCTGCCTAAGAAGGAAATGAGGGAGTTCACAATGGGCAGAGTCCAGACGCTATAGAATCACAATCTATTGTGATGCTGTGATGCAAGCACTCCTCAGATCCTTTCTGCCCAATGGCACTGATTTCAGGACCTGGAAATTTTTTTTTAATTTTATTCATTTTTCCAAACCATCCCCTCCCTCCCTCCACTCCCTCCCCCCAATGGCAGGCAATCCCATACATTTTACATGTGGTACAATATAACCTAGATACAATATATGTGTATAAATACCATTTTCTTGTTGACACATTAATTATTAGCTTCCGAAGGTATAAGTAACCTGGGTAGATAGTAGTGCTAACAATTTACATTCACTTCCCAGTGTTGCTTCTCTGGGTGTAGTTGTTTCTGTCCATCATTGATCAACTGGAAGTGAGTTGGATCTTCTATATGTTGAAGATTTCCACTTCCATCAGAATACATCCTCATACAGTATTGTTGTTGAAGTGTATAGTGATCTTCTGGTTCTGCTCATCTCACTCAGCAACAGTTGATTTAAGTCTCTCCAAGCCTCTCTGTATTCCTCCTGCTGGTCATTTCTTACAGAGCAATAATATTCCATAACCTTCATATACCACAATTTACCCAACCATTCTCCAATTGATGGACATCTATTCAACTTCCAGTTTCTAGCTACAACAAAAAGAGCTGCCACAAACATTTTGGCACACACAGAGGACCTGGAATTTCTTTCACTAGAATCGTTTTTGTAATTTAAATCTACTTCAAGTGAAATTTTTTATCTGAAAAATTTTATCTAAAAATTTTCCACTCTCATCCTACAACATCTTAATTAAATTAGTTGATCAGATTAACTTGTCATTGAACATAGCTAGGGGAGAATGGAACATATATGTAATCCAGGTACATTTAAAAGATAGGTATAGAGTAGGAACAATCCAGAGCAGGAATCTAGTAGAGTGAGGGTGGGTAGTTAGAGACAAGTTCAGTTAGGGTGCATCAGTATGGGGTTTCTGGGCAATAGAAAGGTACTTAATTTTTGGAGGAGGATGTAATGCTTAAAAAGAGAGAAGTAGTGCTGAAATGGGATGTATAAGTGTCACAGATAAGTGCAGAGTATTCATTAGAGCTGGAAGGTTTCTCACAGAGCACCTAGTCCAGTCCCTGCATTTTACAGATGAGAAATCAGAGCGTCAGAGAGGAAAAGGGTGAATGGTGATCAGTGTCACACAACGGATTAGTGGTATGGCTTAAAGTAGAATTCAGGTTCTCCTCCTAACTAATCTAGCTTTCTTTCCACCACTATATTGGCACAAACTTGTCTAACAATGAGTAGTGCTGGGGCAGTCAGATAGTGAAGTGGCTAGAACACCGGCCCTGGTCAGGAGAACCTGAGTTCAGATCCAGCCTCAGACACAATGCTTCCTAGCTGTCTGATCCTAGGCAAGTCACTTGATCCCAATTGCCTCATGAACAACAACAACAACAAAATCCCCAATAAGTAGTGCTGCTGAGTCCAAGAGGATTCTAACCTATTGTCACCATTCCCTCTCCACCAAGGGAATCATATATTTTAGATCTAAGTATGTCAGCACTGGGGACCAGACTGGGTTCAGGCCTATAATGAGAGGAGTTAAGTTCCTTTTTTTCTCACATTCTTCATGGATGATTTAATTAAAGCTTAGTTTTGAGCTCAAGCCAAAGTTCCCGCAAAAGGAAAAATTGAGAGGTATTCAATATAAAATCTAAATCAGATGTGGGATGGGTATTTACTTCCTACATACAAAAGAAATGTTAAAAAAACAAAGTCAAAATACCAAAAATAAATAAAGTAAGATTAGGTATCTCATAGCAAAAAAAAGAAAAAAGAAAAAAGAAAAAAGCCAGCTCAGAACATTGGTTGAGAAATGATGTAAGAATCATTGAACTACTGAAAATGTAACCTCCCAAAAGAGACTGGATATCACATTTTTAAAAGTCCACATCTTTTAGAAGCAGAGGACAAAGTGAAAATTTAAAGAAAGAAAGAAAAAACCTACTGATCATTTCCTGAAAGAAACCTCAAAATAAAAACTCAGAGGAATGCCATGGTCAAAATCTAGAGCTGCTAGGTCAAAAGGGAAAAAAAAGACCACAAGCAGCCAAGAAGAAGAGACTTAAGAATAGAGGAACCATAGTCAGTATCATACAAGATTTAGTAGTCACCACTATAAAGAAATAAAAACTTTATAACCAGTAATTCACTCAGCAAAACTAAGTATAATCCTATAGGGAGAAAATGGATTTTTAAAGAAATAGAGGACTTTCAAGTACTTTCTGATGTAAAGATCAGAGCTGAAACTTTGAAAGACATGGGCAGTTAATTCATGGAAGTGCATATAGGTAATATCCGATCTCCTCAGACTACACTAGATCTGGACAGGATATCTCACAACCGTATACATTACTATTGTTTCTAGATTAAAACAGAAACTCTTCTAAGGGATATATTCATAAATGATTAACACCCATATCTGGAGGGGGGAGAAAGTATATTCATAATGTACTTTTAAGTTTAATCCATATTAATAACATTTTCTGAAGTGATTTCAACTGGATCCAGCATACCTTCAACCCTTTTGTTTGACTTTTAAATCTAATTGCAAATTAGCTCTAGTATGTCTTTCCAGCTTTATTAGACACTCCTTCTTGTGCTTGAGATTCATCTAAAACAGTCTTCTCACTGTTCTTCCCTCCAGAACTCCATATCCCACTCTCCTCCATGAATGGAGTTTCTTTTTTTCCTCACCTTTCTTTCCTCAGAGTACCTTATTCTCTTCAAGAAACAAGTTAAACATTTTCTCCTAACAAAACCTTTGTAGTCTCCTCAAATGCTAGTGCCCTCCCTCCCGAATTACTTTGTACTCAACTCCCTTGTATTTATTTACTACTTATTTACACATATATACATCTATTCATATAGACACATATGTACAAGTGGCTGTATACAAGTATATATATATATATATATATATATATATATATACATGTATGTACCTATTGTGCATGTATTACATAGTTTTCTGCATATACAACATGTGTGTATGGATATTGTCTCCCTTATTAGAATGTAAGCTCTTTGATCTTAGAGACTACCTTACTTTTATATTTGCATCTCTAGAATCTAGCCCCATTCTTGGTGTTTAATAAATGCTTATGGATTGCCCTATTGATCTATGCTCTGATACTCTGGAAACTGTATACTTAATTAGTTGTTATCGGCCTTCTCTTGAATTTTGAAATGGATTACATTTCCAACATGGGCCAGGTCAGAAGGAAGCAGTCAGTATAGCAGAAAGATGCTGGTAGGGAAAGCTTTTCATTTTCTCTAAGGTTTAATATCATTGTAACAGCAGCAAAAACAACAATAATTTACACTTTTATAGTGCTTCAAAGTTTTCAAAGCTTTGCAGAAAAAGACATGGATATGGAATCATAAACTTTGGTTTTGAAACTCAATGCTCATACTTAGTATCACAGGATAATAGATTAAGAGGTAGAAGGAACCATAAAGGCTGTCTAGTTCAATCCCTGAATTTTACATATGAAGTAACTGAAGTCCAGAAAGTTAAATGACTGTCACCCAGATGGTGACAGATCTGAGATTCAGACTCAATTCTTCTAACTCCAGAATCTAAATCTCTGAATCTGGGAGTCTTTCTATAATTAATAGAAGTAATAGCTATAGTGCCTTAAAGTTTGCAAAGCATCACACATAAGTAATCTGATTTGATCCCAACAATTTTATGAAGTAGGTACTATTATTCTCCTCATTTTATAAATAAGGGAACTGAATTATAATTTAAGCCATATCACTAATCAATTGTGTGACACTGGTCACTGTTCACTTTTTTCTTCTCTGATACTCTGATTTTTCATCTATAAAAGGTAGACTGGGTGCTCAGTGAGGTCCCTTTTAACTCTAATGAGTACTCTGCACTTATCTTTGAGAGATTAAATGACTTGCCCAGGGTCACACAATTACTAAGAGTCTGAACTATCATTTGAATTCAGGTCTTCTAGATTCCAAGATCCACACACTCTCCACTGTACCACCTATTAGCTTTGTTAGCTTTGGCATGTCACAACCTTTTCAGTTTTTTTTTTTATTTGAAAAACATTGTAGTTACAGTAGAAAGACTCTTTATATCCTTATAGTTCTAAATCCCAAGAATCTACAGTCAATCCCCTACATATACTATATCATTTAATCTTCTCAATAACATTATTAGGTGTGGAATTACAAATATTATTATTCCCATTTTGCAGATAAAGATCAGAATTTTAGCAATTTCTCCAAAGTCACACAACTATTAAAAAACAGAACAAGAACTCTCACGTAGATGCTCTGATTCTAAAGATGTACTAATAAAAAACTAGGTCTTAAAAAAAAAGGTACTGACATACTTTAAAGTTTAGTCTGCATTAATAATATTGTTCCCAGCACTTTCTTACATCTAGACAATGAACAAAAGTAAAATAAATCAAGCCTTAAGTTATAGTACTTGCTAATTTCTGAGATATCAAGAATCATATTCAAAATTTAACAGTTGGCTTTTGAAAGTTTATACTCTCTGTCTCCAGTGCATGTCTGATTCCCAAGGGCAACATTCTTTCCACTGAATGGAGTTCCTCACCCCAAGAAAACAGAAATCGCAAGTCCACATTTATATTCTCCACATCTGGCAGTTTACCACCTGGATTAAATCTGCCAGATCACAGGGTGTTAATAATGTTTGTGAATTCCTTGTGAATGGAAACATTTTCCCTTCAACCTACCACAAATTTTAATTTCACTGTGATCTTGGAAATTATGAGTACTGGGAACCTACGTGTCTACTACCCGTGAGCAAAGCAATGCAATCAACAGTCAAACTTTTGTTGGTAGTCTTCATGCTATTTCTCCAGTGAATTTTAACTAGGATACCTAGGAGCAGTTCAAATTTCAGTTTTTCCAAGAGACAGCCAAGACTAACAGCAAAGGGCTAAGCAAAAAAAAAGAAAAAGAAAAAAAAGAAAAAAGTGATTTTGGAAATAAGTTGAGCCAGAAAGAGAAAATCTCTTCTGTGATGAAATATGCTTCATTTATTGCTTTTTATGCATTGTCGAGACTTAAGAAAGTGCAGCAGGAAATATTATAAATGTTGATTCAACTTTAAAGTGTGTTAGTAGTACTTTTTTTTTTTAACAGCCAGTTGTTTATCAGCACACCCTTACAGTTAGAGGATCTAGGTCAGTTCCCAAATAATTAGCTGTACAACCTTTATCTGTAAAACAGGGAATAATAATATTTGTAATTCCCAACTTCTAAAGTTATTTAGAAGATTGGGTTATGTGTTTTATGTAGAGAACTTCAGGATCACAATAGAGTTGTTAACTAAGGCAGAGTGACTGAGACTTTTTCCCAGGGTCCCAGTATTTAGAAGGGGATATTTTCTTCCTAGCTTCTTTCTATTCACAGCACCAGTGTTCTTGCTCCCTTGCTTTGGGCCCCACTCCCTGGACAGCCTCTATTACACAGTTAAACTGACTTTCAGCTGTTCTTCACATAGCATTTCATCTCCTTTTTTCTGATTCTGAAATTTTCACTAATTGTCCCCCCATGTTTGGAATGTACTTCTTCCTCATCTCTACTTCACAGAATTCTTCTCTTCTTAGAAATTAAGCTTCAGCATCATTTTTTACCTGAAACTTCCTGATACCCCCATATGCTACTTCCCTCTTTCCCCAAATGATCCCATGTTTATTTTGCATATACTTGATGATGTGCATGAAATCTTCCTTCCATAAGCCATAGGCTTCTTAAGAGCAGGAAGGTTTTTTTTTTTTTAATGTCTTTGTTGTTTTAGACTAGGAAGCAATTAGGGGTAAAGAGGATAGAGTACCAGACATGAAATCAGGAAAATCTGAGTTTAAAGTCAGCCTCACACATTTACTAGCTGTGTGATGCTGGGCAGGTCACTTAACTTTGCTTCAGTTCCTCATTGGCAAAATGAGCTGGAGCAGTAAATGGCAAACCATTCTAGTAGTATCTTTGCCAAGAAAATCCCAAATAGGTTCAAAATGAGTCAAAGAGGACTAAACAACAACAAGCATATGAATGTAATGGAATACTATTGCACTGTAAAAAATGAAGATGCTTATTAGCTGTGTGATGGGAGGCAAGTCACATAAACCCTATTTGCTTCAGTTTCTCATCTGTAAAATAGGAAAATATTGAAGAAAAGGGCAAATCACTCCAGTATTTTTGTTAATAAAACCTCAAAACCACAAATATTGGGTTTATTTTAATGAATAAATAAATATATTTAAAAATTATTGATAATAAATGGTTAAATGATAAATTAAAAACTTATCAGATGAGGAAACTAAGATCCAATAAATATCAATTGATAGATCATACAAACAAAAGCTCTTTAATTTTTAAGAGTATAAAGGAGTCCTAAAGACCAAAAAGTTTGAGAAGTTCTATTTTATTAAAGAAGTTAGCACCTTCCTGAAATTTATAATCTTTGAGAGCTTCCTGAAACAATGAGAGATTGAGTGACTGGTTCCAGGTCCCATAGCCAGGAAGTGTGAGAGGCAGGAATTAAAGGATGGTCTTCCTGGCTCCAGAGGCTAACTCCCTATCCACTAAAATATGTTGCCTTTTACATTATGAATGTAATAAAATACTACTGTGCCGTGAGAAATGATCACAGGTTCTTAGATTAAGAGCTAGAAAGGAAATTGAAGGTCACTGGATTCAATCCTTCCACTTTATAGTTGAAGAAACTGCAGCTCAGAGAAAGGTGTCATTCAGATGGCATAAGGGCAAGGGAAGACCTATATATACTGATACAGAACAAAGAACGCAGTGGCAGAACAATATTCCCAATGACTATGATACTGCAGATTAATGAAAACAACAATGAAAGATACCAGAATTTAGGTTACAGGCAATGTTTGATATTGATTCCAGAGAACCAGGGATGAAATATATTTTCCTCCTTTTGGAAGAAAAGTGCAAAATTATGATTGTAGAGTCTTACATAGGCAGTCAGTTAGAGTCATTTAGTTTGCTCTGTGTAATTATTTTTCATTGATTAATAGATAACTTTTATTATGGGAGAAGAAGCTTATTGGGAAATAGTGTAAAAATATTTTAAAACAATAAAACATGAAAACAAAAAGAAAAAAAGTCAAACTATTCTTTATTTAATTCTAACCACAAATATGTCCAAGTGTTGTTTTCATAGTAAATGGCCAATGGGAAGAAAAATGGATTGGTAGTTTTTAAAGGTGTTAAAAACATTTTAAAGGTTTAAAACTTTTAAAAGGTGTTATTAGACAATGTTCTGATTGTTATCTAAGTTTGAGAGGACAGATAACTTGGGAGTTGAGATTCGGAGACCAAGGGGAAGAAAAAATGGCTCTATCAGAAGGATGATTTGAAATGTTCCAAGAGAATTATATGAACAATTCTGTAGGTACAGGGAGGGCAAGGAAAGTGAGTGGGGAAGTTTCTGGAAATGAATAACGGGAGCTAATTGGACAAGACAGGCTAGAACTTAGAATTAGGAAGACCTAGATTTGACTCCCACCTTAGTCATTTATTAGCTGTATGAACCTGAAAAAAAATCACTTGGGGCCCCAGTTTCTTCATTCATAAAATGAGGAGGTTGGACTTGGTTACCTGTAGATCCCTTCCAAATTTCAATTTATGTTTTTATGATATTCTGAGTATAAAAGGGGGAGGAATGAAACTTTGCCTCAAAATTTATCTCAGCTAGTTTTAGGGACCTGCTAGCTTTTTCTTGGCTTCGAGGGAGGGGGGGGAAGGGACGGAGGGGTTGACTGATTCCTTTAACTTATTATCAATTGCTTTGATCCAATGATCCATTCTCTTCATTTAATGGAAGAAGTTGGATAGTGCAGAGGTTAGAATGCAGGAATCTTGAAGGCCTGAATTCAAATCCTGTCTCAGATATTAAGTGGTTGTGTAGACAAGTCACTTAAACTGTCTGCCTCAGTTTCCTCATCTATAAAATGAAGATAACAATACCCCATATGTTACAGGTTTTTGTGAAGACCAAATGAGATAAGTCAAGTGCTTTTGCAAACCTTAAAGTGCTATATAAGTGCTAGTTATTATTATTATTATTAATTATTCAATGGTCAGTGCTTTAATTCAGTGTGCAAATGAGTCATTCAAAAGAAGGAAAAGGATACATACCCTTAGAGCAAATGGTCTCTATTTTATCTTATCAAGGAAGAGGAGATAGAAGCTTAGGAATGGAGCAGAGCTCAACCAATCAACCTCTCCCACAAATGTGCATCAAGCACTTTTAAAACTTGAAAGCACTCTGAAAATGAACTATTGTTCCTATGGTGGTTGGGGAGGGGGAAACAGAAGGAAATAAGCATTTATATAGTGTCTGCTATGGGCCAAGCAGAGTAGAATTGGAGGGGAATTTTGAGATCCTCCTCCCCACCTTCAATTAGACAAGATGAGGAAACTGTATAGAGAGAATGTGACTTGTCCAAAGTCACTCAAGCAATAAGGAGCAGAGCTGGGATTCATATCTAGGATTTCCGATTATCTTTAGTGTTGTTTCTACCACACAATGAGAGGATTATTATGGGGAAGAAGGATAAGATATATTTTCTTATCCTCAGACAGTAATGGAAGCACAAATGGGTGGATATGACAAGGAGGAGGAGGATTTTGTCTCAAAAGAAGGAAAAGCTTCTAACAATGAAAACTGTCTACATATGGAATCCGTGGCCACAGGATCTGGTGTGTTACCTTTCTTTGGAGATGTTTAAGGGAGGGCTGGATAACCACTTCTCATAAAGCTAGAGAGGCTATTCATGTTTCTTGATTGTCTTGGACCCCTGAGGTGTTAAATATTTACATGAGGATAAATATTTATGCAATGTATAGGCATATATACATGTTATGTATGTATTGAATATATTCTATATATGTGTATGTATGCAATATATACAAAAATACATTAATATGTAATATAAATATATCAACAAAACATAGATGTATATAAAATATTTAAATAAAATAGACAAATGAAATATTTATAGGAGCTATAAATATATACAATATAAAAATAGAATAAATCTATAAAATATATAAATACCTGAATATTTTATACATATAAATATGTAAATAATGAATATAACTTAATAAAATATCTATTGAAAATACAATATAAATATATAATATATAAACATCAAAGATATATAATATATGTAAAATACAAAATAGAAATATATAAATATATAAACAAAAATACTGAATATTTCATGAATCTGCATATCATCCTTGTACAGAAGCAATACTTATTTTCTCTTAGTGTATGTGCTATCAAAACATATTGCAAATTTATTTAATTGCATATTTGTGATTATACCTTGTGAAGTAAATATTTCCATGTAAAGGCTTTTTTTTAAATCATATTGTATCTTCTTTGCCTTTATCACTTTCAGTTCCATATTCCTTTCCCATTCAAGTCATCCTTTGATGTTAATGATAATGATAGAAGTTTATACAGTACTTTGAGATTTGCCTAGTGTTTTGCATATGTTAATTTTTTGTATCCTCACAACAACCCTGAGAGGTAGAGACTATTATTATTTTCATAATAAGAAAACTAAGGTATAAAGCATTGACTTATGGTGGGGGGAGGGGAGGTTACCCTGTTAAGGAGAGTTTGAGGAAGTTTTGATAATTTTGAATTTGAGTTTTATTTTAACTCAGATCTTCTTAACTCCAAGTCCAACACTCTATTCACTGTCCCACATAGCTGTCCTTTATAACAAAGAATAAAAAAGAAGTTCAGCAAAGTATATATTTGTACAGGATAAACTGAGAGAAGACCTCTCATGGGAAAATGGTTTTGAGACTTTGCAATAATAAATTGAGCTATAGCTAAAAAGTTTCAGGTGTTCAATTGACTTGGATGAACATTCCCCCTCCTGTTTTTCATCACCTTGTAATTAACTTTAAGTACTTCTTTTAAAGGTGATGATGGCTTTGGGAATTCAAGTAACAGAATTCTGTCATCCAACATTATCTGTTTATATAGCAGTCGTCTAGGGAAAATTTAAGAGTTTTTATTTACTAATATCCTTTTGTTTCTGTGATGTTTAGAATGTAAGCCCAGATTCCCCCAGACAATGGAAGAAAAGGTGGGGGAAAGGGGAGAGAGGAAGAAGGTGTCAGTGCAGGGTGGAAAGGAAGAGAAGTAGGCTTCTGCATTCAGGGTCTATTTAATCTTGTGTTTTGCAGTTTGTGCTTTGCACTTCTCTAGTGACACCTTGTCTGTTGAGAGTTGCCTTTTCTCATGAGATCGTAATAAACTCTTCTTGCTTTTTTTTTTTTTTTTAACCTAGAGAGTTTCTGATTTTAATTTGGATAAGGATCACTGTCCCATACATGTTTGTTTTCGTTTTAGTTTTTTGAAAGAACAATGTTTAAATATAAAGGGATTAATTTCTAACATTGAGCAACCCTTAAAGTTGTATTTCCATGTAGGGACAATGACTTAGAAAAAGATCACATCAGCTGACCAAATTAGTTGTAGAAAAACAAGCACTGAACTGATAAAATCAATAACTGAAAAAAAACTGATATAAATCACCCCAAAACAAGAAGTGGGTTGAATGTAACTGCAAGCACTGAGTTTTCTTCCATTTTTTAACACTGTTTGTATGATAAGGGAGGGCAAATATGTTAAAGAGGAAAATGCAATGGGAAGGACCAAGAAATCTGTTAATTTAGTCATCCTTAAACAAGTGGGGAGACTAGGGAGAGACTTTGCTGTAGGATAGGAAATAAAAAGCTTATTTCTGCATCTAAAAGCACAGATCCACTCAAGGACTGCCCATGGATTGATTATAGAAGTAAACTAATTTACTTTGTATACTCCCGAGTCCTTTGTATCTTTATATCTTTACAGTTACAATTGAAATTTCAGGTACCATAACATGGGGATGGGGTGTGTGAGGAAGAGTAAATATTGTGGGCTTAAAGAGCCTGTTCACTGGACTAGTGGTTGAGACCTGAGTCTCCCCAATTAATTAGCTGTGTGTTTCTGGGCAAGTCACTAAACTCTTTGAGATTCAGATTCCTCATTTGTAAAATAAGGATAATATTTACATTGCCTACATCTTATGGATGTTGTATGGACCAAAGAGGCAATGGGTATAAGGTCTTCTGTGACCATAAAGTGCTAGATAAGTGTGGTTATCATTGCTAGTAATTATAATAATCATGCCAACTAGATATGGATGAAAGAAGCTCCCTTAGTTGATTGAAGTTAAGCTGGAATCCAAATCTAGAATAGAACTTCAAATCCCTAAACTATCCAGGCCATGGTTTCCATAAGTGTAAGATGAGGAATCTGTAAATCTATGATCCAATAATAATGCATAAAGCATTGCAATAATTTCCCTCATTTTATACATTATTTCTATTATGTGACATAGGTTACTATGAAATTATAAAAATAATGATAAATTCCCAATTTTGCTTGTATAAAATATTTATTTTTGTTCAATTGTTTTCGTCGTGTCTGACTCTTTGAGATCCTATTTGATTTGTCTTAATTCAAATTAAGACAACTCTGAGATATCACTACACACCTGTCAGATTGGCTAAGATGACAGGAACAAATAATGATGAATGTTGGAGGGGCTGTGGGAAAACTGGGACACTGATACATTGTTGTTGGAGTTGTGAAAGAATCCAACCATTCTGGAGAGCAATTTGGAATTATGCCCAAAAAGTTATCAAACTGTGCATACCCTTTGATCCAGCAGTGTTACTACTGGGCTTATATAAAAAGGGGAAAGGGACCTGAATGTGCCAAAATGTTTGTAGCAGCTCTTTTCATAGTGGCTAGAAACTGGAATATGAATGGATGTGCATCGATTGGAGAATGGTTGGGTAAATTATGGTATATGAAGGTTATGAAATATTATTGCTCTGTAAGAAATGACCCGCAGGAGGAATACAGAGAGGCTTGGAGAGACTTACATCAACTGATGCTGAGTGAAACGAGCAGAACCAGAAGATCACTATACACTTCAACAACAATACTGTATGAAGATATATTCTGATGGAAGTGGATAATCTTCAACATAAAGAAGATCCAACTCACTTCCAGTTGATCAATGATGGACAGAAACAACTACACCCAGAGAAGGAACACTGGGAAGTGAATGTAAATTGTTAGCACTACTGTCTATCTACCCAGGTTACTTATACCTTCGGAATTCAATACTTAACGTGCAACAAGAAAATGGTATTTACACACATATATTGTATCTAGGTTATACTGTAACACATGTAAAATGTATGGGATTGTCTGTCATCTAGGGAAGGGAGTAGAGGGAGGGAGGGGAAAATCTGGAAAAATGAATACAAGGGATAATGTTATAAAAAAATTACTTGTGCATATATACTGTCAAAAAATGTATAATTGTAAAATTAATAAAATAAAAAAGAGATCCAATTTGAGGTTTCCTTGGCAAAAATACTAAAATGGTTCGCCATTTCCTACTCCAGATCATTTTACAGATAAAGAAACCGAAGCAGTCAGGTTTAAGTAACTTGCTCAGAGTTACGCAGTTAGTAAGTCTAGATTTGTATTTAGGGAGAAGAATCTTCTGACTTCAGATTTGGCACTCTATCCATCATGCTCTCTAACTGCTCCGATTTCTCACACTGGTCATGTACAAAAATATGTTAATTGTTCTGCAAATTTAATCTGTCTCCTCTCTGATAGGAAGTAACAGGCTTTATCTTTAATCCCTTAGAATTAAGGATGGTCATTCTACTGATCAGAGTTTTTAAGTCTCTTGAAGTTATTCATTTTTAAAAACATCTTTGTTGTAGAAATTGTTCTCCTGGTTCTGCTCTCTTCACTCTGCAACAGTTCATGTAAATTTTCCATGTTTCTCAAAAAATTAGTCCTTTCATCATTTCTTATACTCCAACTATATTCCATATCATTCATATGCCATACTTTGTTCAACCATTCCCCAGTTGTTGGATACCCTCTTGGTCTCTCTTGCCCTCACAAAGGAGTTGCTATAAATAGTTCTGTAGATTAGGGCCCTTTCCTATTTCTTTGATCTCTCTGGAGAGGGGATAGGCTTAGTTGTGGTATTATTGGGTCAAAAGGTGTGTGCGCAGTTTAATAACTTCCATCATATTTTTAGTAAAATAAAAGGAGGAAGAAAGGCATTGCTACATCAATTATGGCAGCCTGTTCTGGGAGGCTCCAATCCCTAATGTATTCTGGCCCCAGCCAGCTACACAGATGAAACTCGGTGAGTTCTGGGGTAGAGATGCTTGGCCCTCAGGTAATCCCTGGGGTCCTCATCAAACCTCAGATTGGAGAGAAATGAAGATATCAAGACTGCTTATAAGGAAAGATAGAGGGTGTGTCTGAAGCTGGCACCAAATTCCCATTTTAAATCTTGGCATTTTCTTTATTTCTCTTTCCCAAGCCCAGCAACTGCTTTTCCTCTGTAGAAATGCCCTTGGGCTTAAGTGCCCACATCAAAGGAAGACCAAAGAGACACAAAATGTAAAGCAGCAGGAGCTACTGAAAATGAAATAAATCCCCTCTGGTTAGGTCTAGATACAAAGGCTGGCAATGAACCCAAAAGCTGTTCAGAGTGGGTCACAGCTGGCCTGGGAGGGCTGCAAGCTGTAAATAGATAAAGGCATAGACACAGGTATAAATACATTAAAATGAACACCACACATACATGCATGTAAAGATATAATGCACACGTTGGGTGCATTGTACATACATATAACACATGTATATGTATGCATGTATATGATTACACTGAACCACCTAGATGTCTATATGCATATATACATGTGTTTATGTATATATATATGAACAATATGACCAAACCTATAGCCATATCTATACCTGTGCCCATATTTATACCTATACTTACCATAAATTCACAGGTCCATTTCCTATCCTTTTCATGTACACACATATGTAGATATGTGTATGTATATATACATATGTGCATATATATATTATATATACACATTTGCATATACACACACACACACCCCACTCAAATTTCGAATCATTTGTTAGAAATCAAGGACATACAAATCCAGTGTCAGATGGTCCTGGAGCTATACACCAAACAGTAAGGTAAGTCATAAAAGACCCATGTACTTTGTGTTAGAATATGTGAGAAGAAGACCTTAGTTTGAAGCCTAACTCTGCCACTTAAATGCACTCATGATATAATCTTGGACAAATCATTCCTATTGGCCTTAATCCTTGTATAAAATAGGGAGGTGAAATATTAAACCAGCTAATTTCATAGGCAATGGTGTCAAAAGTTTAAAAACAATAACAACTGGAGGTCACTAAATCATACATAAAGATCCCCGAAGACTACATATTGACTTAGTTTGAAAATATTGAATTATCTATGTTTTATTGTATTTTTTTCTTAATTGCATTTTAATTTGGCTAGGGAATATTGCCTAATTGCATTTTAATCTGGCTAGGGAAGCACTTGAGAATGTTGGTAAGGGGAGAACCATGTAGCCCATGGCAGATTTTGACACCTCAGTTCTAAAGAGTCCTTGCAGCTTTATTATTTTGTGATGTGGAGCCTGGCTGGATGGGGAATAAATAATACATAAACCCACAATATGATAGTAAAAGATTTAACAAATATTAGACCAGGGGTTCTTATCCTTTTTGTGTCAAGGACTCCTTTGGCAATCTGGTAATACTTATGGATTCTTTCTCAGAGTGTAAGTTTTTTGTTCAGTATGTTTTTGTACTTCTTTTGCTATTTGACAATTCTGATTTTCACAAAGAAGTTTCTTCAGTATCTTTTGTACCTGTTTAACCAAGCTTTTTTTCATAACTTTCTTGCATAGCTCTCATTTCTTTTCCCAACTTACCCTCTATTATTTCAATTTTTAAATCTTTTTTTAAAATTATTTAAGTTCTAGGAATTCTTGCTGGGCTTGTGTCCAATCTGTTTTTTCCTTTGAAGTTTTGCTTATAAATGTTTTTAAATCATCTTCTTTATCTGTATTTGTGTCTTGAGCTTCCTTGTCACTGTGATAGATTTTATGGTCAGATTCCCTTTTTTGTTTGTTCATTTTTCCAGTGCACTTCTTGACTTTGGACTATATATTAGTATTGGATTCTACTTACTTCTGGGAAGAATGTTTGACTCTAAGACAGTCTGGTCTTTTATATCATTCTGCTTTTTTTCTCTGGGGTCTTGTAAGTTTTCAGTGTTTCTCAAAGTGCTTTTACCTAAGAGAGGTCTGCTCACTGCCTTCTTGGTCTGTGCTCTACAAATTTCTGTCTAATTTTGGGCCTATTAGCTTGGGTGTGATTGAGTTTATATAGACTGCTGCTAGATTTAGTTATTGTTAGCCTACTGGGAGATTCTGCATGTTCAGGTTCTGCTAGCTTCCCCTCGGCTTCCCTGCTTTGCTTCACTGAGACCTCAAGTATAAAACCAAAAGTTAGAACTGAGTCTTTCCCACCCCACACCTCAATTTTCCCCTTAGGTTCAGAGCCCCATAACTCTGCCTCTGGAATTTGTTCTTTGCTGTTTACTTGGGTAGCGTCCCTTCTCCCTCAGGATTGCAACTATTCCTCTCTACCCTGGATTTATGACCAGGACCTGAGTAATGGGTGACAGAGCTGCCAGATGGTATCTATTCCTGTTCCCAGGGCTAGTACAGAATCCCCTGGGATCTCTTTCTTCCCAAGTGTTCAATACCCTTACCATGGCTGGGTGCTTAGCTGCTGCTGAGGCAGACTGCTGCTGTTCCATCTGCTCTTCTGTATTGCTTCTGCTGTTGCTGCTGCTTCTCTATACTTCTAACAAGCCCCCACCTCAATGTCCACACACCTCTTTGTTTCTGGGCTGCAAAAAATGGCTTACTATGATTTTTTTTCTTGGTTTTCCTAATCAGAATTCTGTCTGGCACATTTTTAGGTTGTTGTAGAAAGGTATTAGGAAAGCTAGACAAAAATGCTGGCTTTCACTCCACCATCTTGACTCCACCTCTCCCCTCCAACCAGAACAAAGTTTTTAAATGCACCAAATAAAATGCCTAGAAGTACAAAGGAACCAATTAAATTGAAATGCAGTTTTTAGATTATTAAAAGAACAGGTTCACTAAGGTTAAGAGCCTCAGATGTAATAAGTCCAGGGATAGGAACTGAAGTCTAAAAAAATGCAAAGTAATTTTCCCAACACTAAGCTGGTAATTAGTAGGATAATTTAATCCAAGTCCTCTTACTCCATCGGTAACATTCTTTCATGACATTATGTTTTCTTTTCTAGCTCACCATCTGCCCATGTTCTCTCTCTGAGTCTCTCTTGTTTCTCTCTGTCTCTCTTTGTCTCTGTCTCTCTTTCTCTGTCTCTGTCTCCTCTCCCCTCCCTCCCTCCCTCCCTCTCCCTCTCCCTGTCCCTGTCCCTGTCCCTGTCCCTCTCCCTCTCCCTCTCCCTGTCCCTCTCCCTCTCCCTCTCCCTCTCCCTCTCCCTGTCCCTGTCCCTGTCCCTGTCCCTCTCCCTCTCCCTCTCCGTCTCCCTCTCCCTCTCCCTCTCCCTCTCCCTCTCCCTCTCCCTTTCCCTCTCCCTCTCCCTCTCCTCTCTCTCTCCCTCTCCCTCTCCCTCTCTCTCTCTCTCTCCCTCTCTCTCTCCCTCTCTCTCTCTCTCTCCCCAAATTCCATAAATCAGGACTTGATTTATTATTTTGTTGATTATCTAGAGTAGAGGTGACAAACTGAACAATACAGCCAGATTAAAATGTAATTGGGAGATATTTAACAAAATAAATAAAAAGGCAGTGCTGGAGCCAGCTCAAACTGGCTCATAAAATTTTGAGGTAAGCAATGACACTTCAGAATCCCCAAATTCCATAAATCAGGACTTGATTTATTATTTTATTGATTATCTAGAGTAGAGGTGACAAACTGAACAATACAGCCACATTAAAATGTAATTGGGAGATATTTAACAAAATAAATAAAAAGTACAGTAGATCATGGATAATGTTAATATGATGATCAATTGTAATGAATGTGGTTCTTTTCAACAAGAGAACATTGCACACAGCAACAACAAAATTATAAGATGATCAATTGTAATGAATGTGGCTCTTTTCAACAGTGAGGTGATTCAGTCTAGTTCCAATGGTCTTGTTATAGAAAGAGCCCATCTGTGCCCAGAGAGAGGACTGTGGGGACTAAATGTAGATCACAACACAGTATTTTCACCTTTTTATTGTTGTTTGCTTGTTTTTTTGTTTTCTTTCTCATTGTTTTCTTTTTTATTTGATTTTTCTTGTGCAGCATGATAATGGTGGAAATATGTATAGAAGACTTGTACGTTTAACATATATTAGATTATTTACTATCTAAGGGAGAAGGTAAGAGGAAGGGAGGGAGAAAAAATTTGGAGCACAAGGTGAATGTTGAAAATTATCTATGCATGCATTTTGAAAGTAAAAAGCTTTTTAAAAAAGAAAATGAAGTAGCAAATGTTAATAAATTAAAATTTTATTAATAATTTAATCAATTATATAATTATTAATTAATAAATTAAATTAAGCTTAAATGTTTACTTTGTCAATATTTTCCTCCCACAGAGACAATAGTTAAACATTTAACCAGCATACTACTTACATCACATACATATGTACACACACATATCTACATATATTTACATCCATTCATCCACCTGCATTCAGGTAGCCACACACACAAAGAGGTATTGCCCTCTGAAATACCTATTTATGTGAAAGTCTCATGGGCCAGAATGTGAGCATTGAGGGAGAGGAGAAGGAGGGGAAAACCAATCTTAGATTTTTAGAGATCAGAGGAAAAAAGAAAAACTTTAGCCTAAGGCAATGCTGCCAGCATATAACATCTTCCAATAAGCACCAGCTTGTACTTGGTGCCATCCTGGGGGCTGCCCAGAGCAAATAGAAACACAGCCCCTTCCCCCTAGATGCTTACAGTGGGACAGTTTCACTGCCTTAGAAAGGAAATGCATGATAATTAGTTTGTAATTTTTCAAGCCCTATTTCCATTCAGGTGAAATGGACTGATATCAGTAATTGAGAAAGAAGAAAAGGAAAGGTGTGGTTTAAAGATTCCTGGCTCTAGAGCTAAAAAAAAAAAAAAAAAGACAAGTTTAAATACTGTTGCTGCTGATGTTTGCTACCTGGATAACATGGAGCGAGGGAGAGACACTGAACCTTTCTGAGCCTCAATTTTTTTTATCTGAAAAATGAAGGGATTGGACTAGATTGGCTTTGAAATTTCTTTCAGTTTTAGAAGGATAATTCCCTGTAATGAATTAAGATACATTTGAGGTGCTAGTAGGCAATGTAACAGAAGGATAGGCCAGTGAGGTTAGCAGGGTGGCTGCTAACTCTGGGGGCTCCTCAGATAAAGTTCATAAAGTCATTCTGATTCAAATCCCCTTTCCCCCTAAAAACTGGAAATAATAGACACAACAGAGACAGAAGCAATAGCAAGCAAAGCCCTGTTATCCTATCCCCTCATGGTGGCATCCTGGGAGGTGATGTCCCTGACAACAGGTCCCCAGCAGTCCTTGCCTCCATTACCACCAGTCAAGGAAACTATTGATTTGAGCATAGTTCTGTATGCTCTGAATCAGAACATGTACCCTTCATTTTTGTCAATCCACACTACCAGAAGCCAACTCACTCCTTTACAAATAATTCCAGAATTCAAAAGAATGGTCAGGAATACACACACATACACACACACACACATATGCCTTGGCATACATGTGTGCATGTGTAAACATAATACATAGGTATATATCTGCACATTAGGTTTGTTAAGCAGCAAAACTCTAACTAAAAATATATAGCAGATGTATACTAGATGAAGTCAGATTAATTCTGTAAACTGATGTATAATAAGGATATATATGTATATTATTGTGTCTATGTATACATGTATAGGTATCTATGCATATAAATTTTATCAATATCTTTTGTTTTCACATCTCATTTCTCAATAAACCCATTTTACATGGAGAGCTAGATGGCATAATGAATGGAGAACTGGACCTGGAATCAGGAAAGCCTGAATTCAGATATGACTTCAGACACTTGCTGGCTGTGTGATGCTGGGCAATTCCCTTAATCCTGCTTGGCTCAGTTTCCTAATCTGTAAAATAAGCTGGAGAAAGAAACAGCAAACCCCTGCAGGATCTTTGCCAAGAAAACCCTAAATGAGGTCACAGTCAGACATGGCAAACAAGGGAACAACAACAAAAAACTTTGTTTACCCACCAAGCCATTCCTTGTCACAAAAGAATAAAGAGGGAGTACCAATTATGACATTGTATGCAAGGTTCCACATATCTTAGTCTCTTACCTCTTCAAAGAGGAAAAAAAAAAGCCTACATTTTCCCTGTCTCAGAAAGGTAGGTTTTCTAGGTCATCTTCATAGAGGTCTGAACCTGGAGTGAAAAGATTGCCAAAGACAAGAGTATAGGAAAACAAAAGAACCGAGCTTGGAGAAATAGTCAAGTTAAGGAGAAAGTCAGGGGGGGGAAAGAATAAGCAAAGAGAACTTAAAAAGTGATAAGATAGAATTTTTTTTTGTTTCTAAAGTCGAGAGAGAGAGAGAGAGAGAGAGAGAGAGAGAGAGAGAGAGAGAGAGAGAGAGTAGATAGCACCAAGGACAGGTCAACACAATCAAGTAAATGGTAACATTTGAGAGAGAAGTTTCAATAAGGTGATGAAAGATGGAAGTCCAATTGGAAAAGACAATGAGGAAATGGAAATTATGTGTAAGCAAGTTTTTCCAAGAAACTGGATAATGAAATCATTTTCCCCAGGGATATTCAATAACTCTGGAACAGAGAGGTAGTCTTATTTTTTAGGATTTGTGAGACCCAAGCATGTTTGTAGTCATATGGGAAAGAGATAAATAAAAGGGGAGGGGAGAAGAAGAGAAAGGAGAAGAGAGGGGAGAAAAGGGAAGGAAGGAGAGGGAAGGAAAGGGGAAAGGAAGGGAAGGGGAGGAGAGAAGAGAAGAAGAGGGGAGGAGAGGAGGGGGGGGAAGTGATGACTGGACTGCTAGGATAATAGTACAAGAAGACTGATTAGTTTTAAGGAAGAGTAGGGATACCTATTCTTGTGGGGGGAAAGGGGAGAAAGTGGGCCTAGAAGAGGAGATAAAGTAAAGGAAGTTTACAGTGGATGGTTTCAATCTTCTTCATAAAATAAGGAGCTAAGTCATCAGCCTTAAGTGTGGGCAGATTGGAGTTAGTGGGGAAAGAAGACAAGAAAAGGCTTAGAACACACACTTAAACGAATTAGATAATAAATAATGATAGAATAGGATTGTCAAGCAGCAGCAAAACTCTAACTGGAGATATATAGCAGATGTATACTGGATGAAGTCAGATTAATTCTGTGATTTTTTGCAATGACACTCACTAGCCCTTGAGGAAGAAGGGAAATTATATAATAAAAACTCTCCAGGGGTAAAGATTAACATTTCAAGAATCTTGAAATTGAAGGGACAAAGGAGCTTAGAGTAGCAGTTAATAAAATATTAAAGTGGCTCACCATGAGGACAAGAGAGTTCATCTAGCATTTTGGCTAATTATTCTTGCTAACTAAGGTCAATGTTCAATTGTTTCTAGGTCTCTGAACTAAATATTGTCAGTGACCCCCAAATTTCAAAGCTAGGGATAAAGCCTTGGTTATAGTTCTATTACTACAGTTTCCCACCTGTATTTTCCATATATAAACCATGGGTCACTAGGAGAAAAAGCACTAGAGGTAGAGGTAAGAGAACTGAGTTGATTTTTGATTCTAGTATTAACTTATTTTATGATCATAGACAAGTCACTGAAGCTCTTTGAGAGACTCAATTTCCTCATCAGTAAAATGACACTATAAAGGCTTATTGCTATAAATACATTAAAGCAATGTAAAATTAGATAGTGTTATTAATATTAGTCACTGACTACTCTCCTCTTGGGTTGCTATAAGCATTGTGTGAACATGAAGAGGCAGATAAGAAAGTTCTTTGGGAATAAACTAGCTTTTGTCAGTTATTTCAGCCATGTTTGATTCTCTATGGCTCCTTTAGGAGTTTTCTCGGCAATAGAGTGGTTTACTATTTCTTTCTCCAGCTTATTTATAGATGAGGAAACTGAGGTAAACAAGGTTAAGTGACTTACTTGTGTTCACACAGCTATGAACTATCTTTAGCCAGATTTTAAATCAGTCTTTTTTACTCCCATGCTTAGTTAATTTAGCTGCCCATAGATATGCTAGAGAAATTATTATCTTAGATCAGGTCTAGCCTTGAATACAGAAAAAAAAGAAAAAAGTTTTATATAACAGCAAATCTGTCCTCTAAATCTTTCTCATCTAATATAAGTTCTCCCACCCTGCACCTCCATCCCCAGCCCCCATGCAGCTTACTAAAACCTGGAAATAAGTGAAATATACCCTGAGGCTGAACAAAATCCAGTTCTTGCACCTGTATCTGTGCTAACATCATTTCCTGGAGGCCGTTGACAATCCATGTCTGACTCCAGGGTCCTGGGTGATCGATGTAGCTGCTGATGACCTGGCCTGGGCCCAGCATGTGAGTGACAGATGATGGATGGGGATGGAGATGAGATTGCCAAGTCACTTGGCCAACACTAAAGCTATAGTGAGACCTTCAGAGCCAAGAGTTAATTTAAAGGAGGAGGGGAAAAAATAAAAGCCCTCAGAGCTTGATATAGTTTCCTTGGCTGATCAATTAGCAGAGAGATCCATCGGATACTAGAGCTTAAAAAAAATGTCACTAGAGCTGTAAAAATTAAAAAAGTCCCTTTAATCATATCAGTCTTCAAGGCTGGATGAGAATTGTGGCAAAGATAATTATACCTGCCCATTAGCTAATGCTATTAAATCACTAATGCCCCTGCCCACCCCCAAGGCCACTACCAAATGAGAGTCAGTTGAAGAATTTCATTTTTGATGGTTCCTGAGATGAATGGACTGAGGTTGGGATTGTGATGATAAAGGTTAAGAAAGAAGACAATGTAAGAAAGAAAACACCAAAATTACCAAGAAGATGGGGAAAGTGAGAGATTTGTGCTTTTAACACTGGACCCTCAGATTAAGAATATTCCTTGAGGCATGGTGAGTGTGTTTTTAGGACAGATAAAGAAGTCCTGTTTGTGCTCAGAAGTAAATATATGGTTTTCATTCCCTTTTGAAACTGTATAGATTGAAAATATAAACAGACACAGGAACGGTTTGGATACAATTCTAAGTATTGGAAAAACTAGACAATATCCCTGACTTAGGTGGAGAAGTGGAAAGAGGCTTGTTCTAAAAGTCGGAAATGATCTCAAGTATCAGCTCTGATATGGACTGTGTGACTGTGGACAAATTATTTCACTTCTCTCTGAGCCTCAATTTGCTCTTTCATAAAATGGACTCATGTTACTTACCATGTGAGGTTCTTATGAGAATGTCACATTATAAACATCCAAGTTCTAAATAAATATGAGTTATTATGCTCGGGAACTACAGTCATTCAAACCAACTTGGGCTCTAAACATCCCCTGGGTCCTGCTCTCTTTCAGTGTCTACCAATAGCATCTCTGATTACTGAAGAATTTTAATGGCTAATTTGCTCAAAAGATATCCAGCTGCCTCTTAGCAGAGAGGTGAAGTCTGCATTATCAGATACAGTGAATGCATTGATTCAGTTTTTAACTTAATGTTATTTCTTTGTTTCAAGTAAGGGTTCTGTTGGGGTGGGGGTGAAAGTCATTGGGAAGTAACAAAAATGTTATGGAAAATAGTATCAATTTTTAAAAGTGACTTATTAAAAAGGTATCAATACTATTTATTCATCTTTCTTAATACTCTAGTCCCTGAGCTCCCATATATCATCAGAATGTCCCTAGCTGCTAATGACCCCTGACTATTCTAGAGTGCATGAAGCTGCTTGTCCACTGGCTACAGAAGTGTAACTAAAAATGTTGTGCCTAAGTACCCGAAAGCAAAGCCAGAGCAAGTGGCAGGAAGCCCATCCTCAGTTGTGGTAGAGAGATGAAGATTCTGGGATGCTAGTGATGCAAAGTTAATACTAGGAAGACTGCCTTTCAGACAAAGGGGAACAGGATGGGTCAAAAGTAAGTTCACTCCAAGGTCCACCTGGTAGCTACCTATTTTAAGGAATCATTCTTGGTAACTGCGTGCTAAGTAAATTCTGTTGATTCTGTGCTGCTGAATGCTGCAAATGCTATCAGCGCTGTTTAAATCCAGCGCCCTCTAAGTCTGACCCCCTGGGGCAAAGCCCCACTTGCCTTGACCTAGTTACAATCTGACACCTCAACAGACCACTGGACTCCTTTCTTCCTCCTTGTTATCCCAGGGAGGATGAGAGATAACTGAACTCTTCCAAAATAAATTCTCCAGTCCAGAAGAGCTCCCTGAGCAATTCAATAGACTATAATTTTATGTTCTTCCCTTTTTTACAATAATATCTTGTGGTATATGTTGAATGCTTAAAAGTGTTATCTCCTACACTAAGGAAGGAAGGAAATGACATGATCCGTGGTGAGGAGAAATACAGACATCTTAATCCTAAAAAATAAAAATAAAAAAATCCAACAACTTTCCATCTTTAGTCTTTAATTATATCTCCCTATTCTCTTTATGTGGCCCACCAGTTTTAAACAGTATGAATCATTATACTTACACTGATCATCATTTTCATTTTGCGTCCCTGCTGAATTTCTAGTACTGAAAGATATAATTGAAATGTTCTACGACTTGAGCTAAAAGAAGAAGGATTTATTTTCTTTTGAACATCCTGGCACTCAGGGACATGCTGGAGCCTGACAAGTAGGATGCTGAGGCTGGCTGAAGCAGTGGCAGGGCCTGTTAAGGAGCCAGATGATCCCCTAGAAAAGCACCAGTAATCAGTCCTCACCTAGGCAATCTTTTATTTCTGTATTTTAACCTTATTTTAAACTGCTCCTTTTCTTTTCCTTATCATAAAGAAGTTAATTTCTTTTTTTTCTCCTCTGTTGTATTATCCAGGAGTCAGTTCAAGGAAGTAGAAGTTATGAAATCTCAGAACCTCAGAGTTGGGAGGGCCCATAAAGATCATCTACCTGAGGTGTCAAACTTGGGCCTCTGGATCATAAATGTTGGCAAAATTCCCAAATGTGGGCCAGATTAAACTTAATTGGGAAATGTTTAGCAAAATAAATAAAAATGTAGCACAACATAGATAGATAATGTTAATTTGTGATTTTCTAAGTCAAAGTGGGGATTACAGGGATGTATTGATACCATAATCTAGACCATCCAAATAGGACTACTCTCTACATCATCCCTGATATATAATTGCTTAACATTAATTGACTGACAAATGGTAGGTTAAGAGGAGCAAAATATTTTTAGGAACAACCATAAGCAAGAATAACAATTACAAAGTATAGTATCTTCCATCATAAGGCAGCTATATAGAAGCATTTTCCTCATTGAAAAGAAAGGAAAAGACTGATATTCTTAGGCTGAATGGTAAATAGTTTAAAAACTTCAAAGAAATACATCTCCTACAAGTTTACATATATTGTACTTAATTTATACTTTAACATATTTAACATGCCCATCTGGGGTGGGGGGAAGGAGGGAAAAATTAGAACAAAAGCTTTGGCAATTGTCAATGCTGTAAAATTACCCATGCATATATCTGGTAAATAAAAACTATAATAAAAAAAGAAAAAAAAGAAATATATCTCCTATTAGACTATGAACTCCTTGAGGACAGAGACTTTATATCCATCTGTGCTTAGCACAGCACCTGTCATATAATAGATACTTAATAAATGCTTGTTGGCTGAACCTTCATGGAGCAACAAGAAAGGCTGACAATCACAGCATGATCCTATCCAAAGCAACTGATTCTGATTTATCTCTAAAGAGAGCCTATGAATTCAAGTATGAGCTAAGATTTAAGTACAGAATCAAGCCAAGAATGGTGGCTCATGTCTATAGTTTTCCTTCTGGGGAAGATGAGACTGGAAGATTGCTTGAGCTCAATAATTCTGAGCTGCAGGTGCGGTTAAAGCCAGTCAGGTGTTCACACTAACTCTGGCACAAATATGGTAAACCCTCTTGGAGCAAGGGATTATCAGGATACCTAAGACGGGGAGAACCAGTCCAAGTAGTAAACAGAATAGTCAAACCAAGACAGAATAAAGAGAAGCACACATTATCTCTGTTACTTTGTCTCTTAAAGGAGTTGTCTCAGATGCTTTTTGATGAATCTTATGGATGAGCTTACATACCAAAACTTTCATTCAATTACAAAAATCAATTGTTTCACCTGTGCAATAGTTCACCAAACACTAACAAAAAAGAACAATAGTAGGTTAGGACCTTTTCTATTTGCTTCCTTCCTTTCCAGCCTGTACTCCTGATTCTTGAGACTTTTTTGCTCATGACACAGAAGTATTCTCACTCTGGAAAGTCACTTCGCCCTTGGACCTCCTCCATTGAAGGTGTCCTCTGTTCCTTCATCCTCTCTCTTTGATTGGCTGGCTCCTCCCAGAACCTGCTTGAAGAAGGTGATCCACCCAGGCTATCCATGTCTTCATTCCTCTCCAGTCTATGCTCCCAGTCCCCAGACTCTCTTCTTTACTCTCCTAAACAGGTACCATCATCCCTTTCTAGCTCCCTTTTATGTATGGTTTCCCTCATTAGATGATCTGCTCCTTGCTTACAGAGACTGCTTCATTCTTTGTACTTTTATCCTCAGTACCCAGCACAGTACCTGCCACATACTAGAAATTTAAATATTATTAGTGACTGTGTCACAGGCAAGATTTGTCACAGGGCTCTCCTAACACCAGATCTAGTTAACATTCTACCACATAGTCTTGAAGGTAGAATCACAATCCCAGACCTAACTAACCCCTAAGCTCTTGGAAGTGAGAAACCTGGCACAGGCTTAAGCATATAGTCCCTGCCTTGTTTCCCCTTTTAGTTCCAGCCAGTGTCTGAAGTTTTGTTTAATACGATTTCAGTAGGTCTTTCATGGTGAGATAGATTTACAGATTCTGTCTCCAAGCCTAGAGATTTATGCTTATGTTCCCACAGACCTCTGATCCCTGACTGATGCAGGACTTCTTTCTGCTGGTCCCCTGTGGGAATACAGAATGGCCAGCAGCCTGGGCCTCTGGGGGAGCTCTCTTCACCCTGTCCTCCTGAGAATGGGCTTGGTCTATTCAGTGGAAGATGTCCTATGTCAAATGTCACAGTCTTAGTCAGATTTGAAAGCCCAAGACACATCCTGATAGTGTTTCTGCCTATCTAGGCTGTATGAAATGTATCCAACTTCCATAGCCTGTGCCATTGGCAAGGGTTTGGTTGCCAGGCAGGAGTCACACTTGGTACTAGCCACTCCTTGCAGCTCATTTGAAACTCTCAAACTGACTGGTTCTCACCTCCACAAAGAGGTGAGTGTTAGCAATAGCCTAATACTAAACAGATGGCAGAAAAGAGCTCTCAGAGGGGGGATATAAGCAGCAGCAAGGTCATTGCGGACAAGCTGAATACTGAGCTGCTCACAGCCTGGGCTGTGGCAATGAAAAATTAATAAATTTCTTGCTCTTCAATATCCGTTGCCATTTTCTCCACCTTTCAGGTTTGTCATATATGTCTGTTTGAAGCTGAGAATCAAAATGCAAAAAAAAAAAATTATTTCTCCTTTTTTCCTTCACACATATATACATACACATGTATAGATATTACAAATATTTAAATACATATATATTCACATATATGTTTATATCTTTCCTTTTCTCTCTTTTTGCCCTTCCCTCTTCCTCTAATATTTCCTTCATATCTCTTTCTCCCATTCCATTCTTCCTATTATTCTCTCTCTCTCCTTCCCTGATCCCTCTCCATCTTTCCTTCCTTTCTTTTTTCTTTCTATGTTTATATCTTTCCTTTTCTCTCCTTTTACCCTCCCCTCTCCTCTATTATTTCTTTCATATCTCTTTCTTCATCTCCATTTTTCCTATTGTTCTCTCTCTGCTTCCCTGACACCTCCCATCTTCTGTTCCTTCCTTCCTTTCATTTTTCTCTTTTTCTTTTTCACTTTCTCCTTTGTGTCTGTCTCTGCCTCTCTCTCTTTGTCTCTCTCTGTCTCTGTCTCTCTGTCTCTGTCTCTGTCTCTGTCCTCTCTCCCTCTCTCCCCCTCTCTTCTCTCTCCTTTTCTCCCTCCCCTCTGCTCTCTCCTTTCTTTCACTACCACTAGGAACTATTCTGCAATTTCCTCAGCATGAAATGTGTTAGAAAAGAGAAATCAGAGCTAGCATACCAAACCAGATTTTCTCATCACCAAGACAACAGTATTTAATACAACACCCAGGTGATTTTCAGAGGGTCCATTATGGTTGGTCATTATCAGTGGCCCTTTTTCAGGCCTAATCTTGATTCCTCTGAGGCATTTGACATTGTGAATCACCCTCCTCCTGTATGCACCCTCTTTCTTGTGTTTTCATGACATGTTGGCCATTTTCCATGATGCTTCTTCAGAGACCATGCCAGGAAAAGCTGAGACTCTCAGCTCCAAACTTTTGTCCTGGTGCTGTTCCATAGCAAAGTACCTCCACCTTCCATCCCCTATTCTTTTCTCCTTCTTCCTCTAAGAGCTGTAATCAAATCAAATTGCCAATGCTTTTAGAAAGGGCATATTATTAGGTTACCTTATTATGTTTCTCAGTTCCCAAACCATTCAAATAATCTTTCCCTGGCCACTGCTCCCTAACATGTGCTATCTCCACTATCAGTAAATTCCTTAAGGCAGGGACAGCCTCAATTTTTCATCAGTAGCCTCTTCCTTCTCCAATTCTTAGCACAGTATTTGGCATAAAATAAGCACTCAATAGATGCAATTCATTCACTGATTCATTCACTGCTTTTTCCTGGTCTTTTTTTGAAAAATTATCATCCATGTCCTGCTTCTTCTGTATGGGTGTAATCCAGGTTTTTCTGGATCCTCTCTTCATCTATTTCTATACTCTCAGTTATTTCACAAGCTCTCAAAGATTCGACTGTCATTTCCGTGCAGTTGATTCCCAAACCTATATATCTCTCATCTCTCTCCTGAGTGCCAGTCCCTTGTCCTCAACTGCCTGCTCTATTTTTCTGACTGAATGTCTCATAGACATTTCAAATTCAGCTTATCTAAGACACAACTAAACCCTTTCTCTTTCACCTTAAGCTCCCTTCCTCCAAATAACTGCTTCATTCCTATTACGAGTGCCTTCATTCTTCCACTGGCCCAGGTTCACAATCTGGGAATCAGTCATTCTCACATCTTCACTCTCATTATCTCCCCTCCTCCAAACCCAATCAGTTGTCAATTCCTATCAATTTTAACTCTATACAACTCTATTAAACAATCTTTCCTCCCCCCACTTACATTTTCCTTGCCCTAGATAAATCATCTTGGTTATTATAATAGCTTCTTTTTTCTTAATTTTTTAAAAGTTTTGTGTTTTTTACAACACCATAGTATCCCATGTGTCCCTCTTCCCCTTCCAAAGAGCCATAGCATATTTTTTGACTAGGAAAGAAAACCAACATAACCAATAGTTACATTGAAAAAGTCTGAAAATATATATAATGTATAACATCTCTGGACCTCCTGCCTCCACAAAAGGGTTGGGAGTATCTTTTTATATCTCTTCATTCAAGACCCATTTTATCTTTTAAATTTTGCTACATCCTTTTGGTAAAGTCATTTTCTTTCAATTTACATAAGTGTAGCTAGTATGCACTTTGTTTTCATTGCGTTGCTTACTTTACTCTGTTCTTATAAATCCTTTCATGCTTCTCTTCAGTAGCCTCTTAATTAGTTTACTTGCATATAGCCTCTTCCCTCCCCAATCTCTTCCACACAACTGCCAATAATATTCTGAAAATAGAGGTTTTATCATGTTACTCTCATGCTCAAGAAACTTCAGGAGCTCCCTACTACATCAAGAACAAACTACAAATTCCTCTGCCATGTAAAACTATCTACAATCTGGCTGTAGATTTGCTTTCTAGGAGGATTAAATATCACTCCTCTTTATGCATGGTATTCCATCCAAATCGTTCTACTTGGTATTTCCCAAATATAACATTCCCAAATATAACATTTCTTCCCCTTTATCTTTGCAAAAGTTATACCTCATGCCTAAAATGCTCTTCTTCATCTCTGCTTCTTGGACCCCTAGCTGCTTTCAAGACTGAACTTAAATGCTATCTTCTTCAAGTTAAATCAACAAGAATTTACTGAGTGTCCATTATGTACTAGGCACTGGATAAAAACTAAACAAAACAAACAAACCAACAATAAAAAAAAACACCTCAAAGAAAAACAAAACCCTCCTTTCAGGGAGCTGACAACCTAATGGAATCTTTTCTAATTCCCCCCAAGAAATGCTCTTCTTCTCAAGAAGCCATTTATTTTGCACATATCCCATTCTTACTTACTTGTAAGTAACCTTTTTCCTCCTCTTCCCCACCCCATCCATATATGTTTCTTGAGAACAGAGATTTTTCTGACTTTTATATTTCTGTCCTCAGTGCCTAACATAATGCTTGGTATACAGTAAATATTTAATAAAAGCTTGTTGATTAATGTTCTTGGATGTGGTCTGCCATGTGTAGAGTACAGAAGCACTACCATGCCCCTCATTCTGAACAATATCCGACTAATACTTTTAAACCCAAGATCACATTAGCTATTTTTGGAAGTTACATCATACTACTGACTCATGTTGAGCTTCAGTCCATCAAAATCCTTAGGATTTCTTCATGTCTGTTAACCATGTCTCCCCACTTTGTCCTTGTACAGTTGCATTTTTTCCTTTAATTTAAATTCAAGACTTAACATTTATCCCTTTTAAGTTTCATAGTGGATCTGGCCCATGATCTCAGCCATCTTTTAAAATCCTAATTCTGCCAAGCCAGGATAATAGATTTCCTTCCAGATTTCTTGCCATTTGTGAATTTGTTTAGTGTGCCATATATGTCTTCACTCTTGCTATTCATAAAAATATTGAAAAGTATTAGTTTGATCTAGAAACCCTGTCCAAAACAATGGAAAACATGATTACTTATTTTTTCCCCAATGAACCCATGCTGGCTCTTGGTAATCTCTCTTTCCCTTTCCAAGTGCACAGAAATTATATTTACTTACTCCATTATAAACTTTTCCCATCTTATAGTTTGAAAAATATACTTTCTCCTTAAAACAAAACAAAACAAAACAAAACAAAACAAAACAAAAATCCACCAGGATTACCTACCTATTTTCATCCCTGGCCTCATTCTCTCATTTCCATCATTCTTTAGGGATTATTCTAAGTAGCTCAAGAATTACAGGAGCTAGTGATATAATGATTGGTTTGTACTCAGTGTGGAGCAGATAAGCTAGAAGCTTTATCCAGGGAGATTCACAGAGACATTCAGAGAGAAAGCAAAGGACTGATGGCAGGAACTTAAGCTCTCAGAACCAAGGGGAGAAATTCAATTCAGTCTTCTTGGTGGCTGGCCTGGAGACTCCTGAACTTCTCCCACTAAAACCAAGGTCAGACTGAAAGGCTCTCCAGAAACTGCCCTACCCCAAGAAAGAGATAATAAGGGATGTGGACTATAAGAAAGCTAACTGGGCCCCAAGAAATGAGACAAGACTCTGAAAGAGATAATAAAGGATTTGGATTTAAAAAAAAAAAAAAAAAGAATTACAGGAGCAAGTTCCTGCACCTTAAGTACCTTATAGTATCTAAAGATATCAGGTGTTTTTAATTCATGTAGAACAAAGTTGTCCTTTCTAGTTAAACCTTTCTTGATCTTAGATTTACGTTTCTTCATTATTGTTACATAAGCTGATGAAGTGGAAATAAGATATGAAAAATAATAAATCAGGCAAATGATGGAGAGGAAATATCATAGACATGTCAGAAGGTGGAGGGAGGCAGATGATAGACTTGAAGAATCAGATAAGTTTAGTCTAGTACAATAGTTACCTGAAGTTTTACCTTCTGCAAGTGCACCATCAAGTAGTAGCCTGTCTTTTGCTGGAGCATCTTCTGTGATGAAGAACTCACTCTGTTCCAAGATAGTTCATACCAAATTTGGTACCTTTAGTCATTCTCATTAATGTTGTGGTCCCTATAACCCTTGCTCATTGGTCCTACTTCTTGCTTCTAAAGTCAAGCTAATTATTCCAATTAACACTTATCCTTTTTTCATATAGCAAACTTTCTGTTACATTTGGGACTTTCAAGTTCTTCCAAAAGTTGGAAATTGATGCTATTTCAAAGAGAGAGCTTATCACTGTCTCAGAAAGGTCTTAGAAGATTTCTTGGTACTAGAAGAATGATCCTATCCATTGGGGCAGCACTAATTGTAGTCTCAGCATTCATGACACCTGAGAATCCTCAGGTGAAAAGCGCTGACATCCATTGATTCTTGGGACTCCTTCTCAGAGACTAGTGTTCTAGGGAAGACACACACTAGCACAGTCATGGATAAAGTTTACCGGGAAGCTCCCAAATGTTACCATGCTCTCCCCCAAGCTAGATAGAGTCTGAACTGCCTTCCTAAGGCAATCAAAAGGACAGTGAGGTTCCACATTAAACTCAGCCTCAACTCTCTAGGCAACTAGAAGGCACAGTGGATACTATGCTGGACTTGCAATCAAGAAATCCCTCACTAACTATGTGACTTTGGGTAATTCAATCCCTCTTAATTCTCAGTTTATTCATCGGTAAAATGGGGAGAAATACCTGCCTCACGGAGTTGTTATGAGGAACAAGTGAGATACTGTATATGTACAATATTTTGTTAACCCTAAAGCACTGCATAACTATTAGTTATCACATATGTGTATATACTGTGTATTTATGTATATACATAATATTTCTATAAGAACGATCTGTTCTTCTTCCTCAAATCCTCTGACCATATATCACTCCCCCTCCCAATACAAACAGAATGATAGAAGAAATGTGGCTCAGTTGTAAGCAATTCCAAGCTGTTCTATTTAAAACTCTGACTAGTCTACTGTATTCCCTAAGCTTCTACCATAGCAATAACAGCATTTTGTTTTTCTCCGTATTCTCCCCTCCCCTCTAGGAGAAGGTAGCTGAGGAGCATCTTGTTGCTTTTGATAAAACAACCTACCCAGGAAAAGGGCATGAACAAACTCCATTAACTCCAAGGCATAACCTTTCAGGCTACATCAACCAAAGCAATTATATAGTGTCATTGCCCCCTTTTTTTTCTGCTGGGAATCCAGGATCTTTCATATCTTTTATGCATTCTTTGAACCATGCCCAAGGGAATGGTGGCTGTGCAGCTGTTGTAAGGATTCAGGGGATACACACTGGACTGTGTATGACATTTGAAACACTGGATAGACCTTTCAGACCCCAGAGGTAATGACCTCTGTCATTGAGTTCAGTCACTGTATCATTATTCAATGTAAACTGATTATCTATTGTCCAATATCTAGGCAGTTCCACATATTGAGAAATGAATACGATCTAGACCAAAGCTTCTTAAACTATGGATTGTATATATCTATAGGGATCATGTTACTGAATGTGGAAGGTCATGAAAAATTTGGCAACAGTAAAAGGTATCAAATATTCTGCCAAGATTTAATTCTTGATATAAAAATAAACAAGCATATCCATTTCATTAGTATGCAAATTTGCTTTCATCTTTGATAACTGGTAAAATTACATGTATATCAAAGAATTATTTTAAAATAAATTTCTTTATGATTTATTATCAGTAAATGTTTGATTTATAGGTTTATTTTATTTACCTATATACCTAAGGTTGTATAAAAATTTCTCAGAGGTTTAAATTGGAAAAAGTTTAAGACAAACTTTGTCTCTAGATTCTTGATATTTGTCAGCATCCCCTGCCATTTTATCTGACCTAGTAACTGCCTTGGTGCCCAAGAGACAGGAAGTCCCTTCTTTAAACATGATTTACATTTCAGCAAGCTAGCATCTTCTGCCCTTCTAGAATATCCAGCAGGCACTCCCCTGGAGCAAAATCCATAAATCATCTGAGATCAGAAGATCCTGAAAATGGAGTATATTGTGTTGTTTTTGGCAAATTTTGCTAGCAGCAGGAATCAAGTCCAATCCTTCTGCAAATGTACCGTGTACCAATACAGACATTATTTGATGTCTCCATTTGCTTGCTCCACATGTCTATTACCCTGGAGGTGATAAGCCCTAGTCAGCAAATACCTTGACAATCTTATAGACATCTCTAGAACCTCACAACGAACTCACTTTAACCAAAATAAACACGTTGGGAAGCCATAAAGGCAGATCCTTTCCATCAAAAAGTACCATTTGATTTAAATGGTCAAAGGCAGCCTAGAACATAAAATCACACAAAAAGATCAGAAATTTAGAGTTGGAAGATACCTTAGATGTCATCTTTTGATTTATAGATGATAGATATAGATTGATAGATGATGAAAAGGATGTATCACTTGCCCAATGTCATGTAAGCCAGAAGTTTGAGGTTGTTGTTTGTTCTTCCATTTTGAAAAGGACCGTGACATCAGGGAGATAATGCCATGGTATGCAAGTGAATCGGATTTAAAAGAGAGAGCGTTGTGCAAGGTTATTTGTCTCACTTTCCCCTCCGGAGCCATCTGGGTTGCCAGATATAGACCAAGATGACTGGAGATGGTCCTGCATGCAATGCGACAACTTGGCTTTTTCAAGCTAAGATCTTCAACAGGTATCAGTTTGAATGAACTAGAGCTTGAACTCAGGCCCCTTAATTCCAAATCCAGTGAAATGCCCATGCTGCCTATTAATACATCCTAAAGTATTGGGCCACAGTTATCAGAATGACAGTGAGTGCTTAAGAACAGTTTGCCTAAGAGCAGTTCAGTGGCGCAGTGGATAGAGCTCCAGCCCTGAAGTCAGGAGGACCCGAGTTTAAATCTGGTCTCAGACACTTAACACTTCCTGGGTGTGTGACCCTGGGCAAGTCACTTACCTCCACTGCCAAACAACAACAAACTCAGCTCACCTTTTCTTCTGAGAATATAATATTTCCTTCATAACACAGCCCAATGCCACCTTCTATTTTCTTATGTATAGAGAGACCACATGACTTACTGGATAGAATTAACCTCCATGACAAAAAAGACCTGGGTTCAAGTCTTGCCTCTGATGCCCTGGGCAAACCTTTCAGTGCTCAAAGGAGCTTTCTAAAACTTTAAGAGGCAGAGAAGGTGCCTACTTACATTGGTAGTGGCAATTTTCTTGTCCAAGGATTTCCTACACATTGAAATCACTTACACAATCATTGTCCATATGTGTGTACATATATATGCATATGTGTGTATACATATATATATATGTGTGTGTGTGTATGTGTGTGTGTGTGTGTGTGTGTGTACATATAGATAGATACATAGGTAAATTATAGGTAGGCAAATGATTGATAGATCGATCCTCCCACAGAATACTAAGTTCCTTGAACACAGAGACTGTTTCATCTTTGTCTATACATTCTCTGCTCTTGGGCATAGTGCTTGACTCATAATAAGTATTTGACTAACTGAATAAATCTTTGAGGGTCCCTAATTCCCCCCACCCAGAGGAAAGTTGATTCCTGATTATATTGGTTTAGGAACTTCTGAACTTTTCTCCTCCTACAATCAAATGTGTCTCTTCCTCCCCTTGTCCAGTTAGACGTTGATCTAAATTGGAACTTCCATCACCACTGTCATGTCTAGGAGGATCATATACTCTGCTAAGATGGTCTTTAATTCCCATTCTTTATCTCCTGGCACTGCCTTCTTCCAACCCAGAATTACTTGTAACTGGGAAAATTCAGTCACATTATAGAAGCACCTAGAAACTTGATCATCCAACTAGCACTGCTTAGATCATATCCTGCCTCCAATGAGAGTAATTCAGCCTTACTAGGAATTCATCAGCATTACCAGGAATTCATTATAGTTGCACAGAGGGTTCCCTTCCTTCAGGATTATAATGACTAAGTTATGGAGTTACAGCTCCTCCAAATCCCACTCTCCAGAAAGCTAACTGAACCTCCCCAACCGTAAGAGATCAAGTCAACCAAACGGGAGAGGCTAGCATCTGCTCTCTTTTTGCTTTGCATACAGATGGTGATACATTAGCTGTTAGAGGTGAAAGGAGGAGGCAGTTATAAAATATGAATGAGTTAGTGATGGTTAGTAATAACAATGGCTAATATTTATGTAGTGCTTGCTTTGTGCCAGGCACATGTTAAGCACTTTACAATTATCTCATTTGAGCCACACAAGAACCTTGAGAGGCAGATACTATTATTATCCCCATTTTACAGGCAAGGAAACTGAGGCAAATAAGGGCTAAGTGACTTGTCTAAGGTCACACAACTAATTGGTCCTCACAACAGTTCTATGAGGTAAGTGCTATTACTATACCAATTTTACAGGTGAGGAAACAGGCAAATAGGAATTAAGTGACTTTCCTAAAATCTCAGTAAATTTCAGAGGCTATATTATGTGTGTGTGTGTGTGTGTGTGTGTGTGTGTGTGTGTGTGCACACACACACATAATATAGCCTCTGAAATATATATATATATATATATATATATCAGGTCTTCCTGACTCCAGGACCAGATGGCTCTATCTACTGTACTGCCTAGCTTCTATTAGTACTAAAAGGAATCCTGCCACAATATCCTAGTACTGAACCCTCATTTCAGCAGTTTCCTAAGTCAGAGCATAATCTCCATCATCCATCACGGAGAGAATCTGGCACTTTAGGAGAAGAAAGGAGATGAAGCCTAATATTGTTATATTCTATTACATCAAGTCTTTCCCAAGGCTGGGTAAAACAGTGTTGCATCTATAGCCTTTAGTTGTCCCAGAAAGTTTTTATTTATTTACTTGTTTGTTTTTAATGAACACAGATTCTGCCTACTTCAGAAGAAGGGAAATAAGCACCTACCACACTCTAGATATAATGCCACACTCTTTAGAGATATATAGTTAGGTCCTCACAACAGCCCTATGAGGTAGGTGCTATTATTATCCCTATTTTACAGGTGAGAAAACTGAGGCAAATAGCAGATTTTTTAAAAGTAATTTGTCTAAGGTTATATAGGTTACAGTGTCTGAGTCTGTATCTGAACTCATCTTCCTGATTCCAAGCTCAGAGTTCTATCCTCTGCCTGTAGACAGGTTACCAGAATATTGGTCTTAGGCAAATGGAGCAATACTGACCACAACAGAATTATACAAGACACAAAATGAGATTAGGGGAGAGAAAATACTGGCACCAAATTACTCTATTAGGTTTTTTCCTTCAGAAGTTAGTGTCCTAAGACGGCATGGAGTAGCCTATTCACACAGGGCTAGTTTTAGGGTAGCCCTTATAAAATGCACCCAAACACTTATCTAGACCCTAAAAGCTCAATGAGGTCTTACCTGTCTCCTCAAAGCAAGCAAAAAGATAGTAAAACTTCAAAGTCGTTCACTATATGTTGCCCCAATGTGTCCATAATACAAACAGAAAAATGACTTAGCTCTAAGCAGTTACAGGTTTTTCTTATAAAAGTAACAGGATGAAATAATACTCCACTTTTCCTATTGCTTCTGCCCTGAGTATTTATGTACCTTCATATATTAGAAGACCAAAGTAATGTTTTCCCACTTCTCCACAAGTTCTTCCTTTTCCAGGCTAAATACTTTCAGTTCTTTTAATCAATCCATATGGCAGGAGGACAAGTTTCCTTGCATTATATTCTGGATGTGCTCCAGTTTGTCAATTCTCCTCCTAAAATACGGTACCTAAAAATGTGCTCCTCTGCTTGACATCTGTCCCAATTCAGACACGTTACACTCACACCAAGCTGACTTATTTCCCCATCCCCCAAACATATCTTCCAATGTTATGTCTTTTCCTATCTACAATGCCCTCTATGGTCACACACAATTTACAACAATGATCTATTCATAAAAATTCTGAGTTAGAAAGGGTCATCTCATTCATTCTCTACCTTAAAAAAAATCCTTCCATATTGTACTTGAGAAATGATAAGTTAATCTTTGTTGGAGGTCTTCCAGTGAGGAGGAATTCATCTTAATTTTTGAATGGCTCTGATTCTTAAAAAGTTTTTTCCTTATGTCAAGCTTAATATTTGCCTCTCTATTATTTCTACCAATAAAAACCAATGGTTTTTCCCTCTGGGATCAAACATATAGAATATGACCATGGAAATTTCCTGATCATACTAATTGTAGAATGTGACACAGAAAGAACACCAATTCTTGGTTCACAGGACCAGGAGGTCAAGTCCCTCCTCTACCAACACGACATTGGATAGTCTTCATTTTCTTATTTGCGAAAAAGAGGGAGTTGATCCTATGAATCTTATAATATGAGGTGGAAAGGCCTCCAGAGACCATCTAACCCAAGTCTTTGCTTTTATTGTGATGAAAAGTGAGGCCCTGAGAATCAAAGCATCATACAGTAAGTTAGAGGCACATCCAGGACCCTGTTCAACACTTTCCTTTTATTGAATACATGTTGGTCCAAAGGATCAACTCTGACCTTTTTCAATGTTCTCAAAACGCTCCTTCATTAATATATTATTCAGCTCTTTCAAAACTCAGTTGAAATTTCCCATTTTCCACAAATCTTGATCACCCCTGTCTGAAGTCTTCTTTGCTGATCTATTGCTCCTTTACTCAAGAGGCAGGAACCACACACATGCTTATCATATCTCCTCTACTAGACCCAAATTCCTTGAAGACAGGGACTGTGTCATCTTCATTTCTGTGAAGCCGCCACACAGTAGGTGCTCAAGAATTTTTGTGTGAATGGTGATTATTGCGATGTGGCTGATGGTGACAATGAAACCAGCTTTCTCTCCTCCAACAATCCTTGAGTTCTGTCTCAACTGTCCTTGTGCTCGAGGAATGACTTTTCCCCAGAGCCAAATTTCTTATGTTTTAGAAATCTGTGCTTTAAAATAGAGAGAGCTGTACACTAACCTTATAGCCTTGATTAATATCCTCCCTTTGTTTGCCTCATTATCGTGATTAGACTCTGCCCGTAGCATAGCAACGGCTAATTGTGGGTTGGTTGCTGAGTGCATAATTCCCTCTATTAAAATTTTATCGAGGCTTAATTGTACTCCTTTTTGCAATTGCGGATGCTTCAAAGTTTCAGAGGAGAGGGGATGTGGTTAGTGGGAGCTTATGATTTTTTAATCTCGGCAAGTACTGTACAGCCCTGCTCTTGAAGACTACTGACCTTGAGGCAGTTTCCATGAAGCCAGAGAGAAGCACATTATTTATTTATTAACACAGCAAGAGGTTTGCAAACAATCCTCCATGTCAAGGTAGAAAGCATATTGCAGGTCAAATGCCATTACAAAAAACCCCAAGGGATGATCTAAATAGAATTGCTGTACTACAATATATATTTTTGCATGAGTTATGGCTTATAGGTAAAAACATGTCCTTTCATAGGTGGGTACATCTTCCTTCCAAGAATAAGTTCAATTGGTTTCCAATGATCATCTTTTGATATTTGGACAAGATGAAAGGACCAAAATGTTTTTAAAGTGAGCTTATAACACACATGTAAAATTGTGCCCTTAACTGATGAGGAAAATAGTTAGAAAAGCCCATTCAAAACTACTTTAGAAATTTGAGCTTTGAATGTCATTTAACTTTTCTGAGCCTCAGTTTTCTAAACTAGGGTGGTTGGGTAATTTCTAAAGTCTCTTCAAGTCCTAAATCTGTAAGCCTAAATTCTTATCTACTTTTCTTATATGAATTTGAAATACAGCAGAACTAGCTCCTAGTTGGGTAGGTTCCATTTATGAAGTCTTCCTGACTCAAGTCTAAGCTAATAATCCTAAAACATTATGATTTCTTTAGTATGGGGAAGTTCTAAATAGCGAAAATTCCTCTAAAAATTCAGGTCAACCTTTCCTATACATTTTAAAAATTTAGAAAAAATGTTTCTAATGGTACTGAATGGCCTTGCATGATCTTTCAAATTTGGACTAGATTCTTTCTTCCAACAGATAGCTCTTCCTCCACTTGAGTATGTATCCAGTTCTTCCTCCATTTAGTATGTATCCAGTCCAGCACTACTGTTTTCCAAGCAAACTTGGAAATATATACCCTTCTACATACCCTCCTATTAATTCTTTCCACAAAGCTCATTTTGCAATGCTCATTCTATTTGAAAATCTTCCTCAATTACTCCTACTTCCTTGAATTAATGAAATCTTTGGATTTCACCAATGCACCACATCCCTGACAAATCTCTCTATTCTTTCTCATCTACCTAACTCATAACATCCATATAAGGACATACTCCTTGCTCTGTGCAGCTACTTTAAAGCCATTTTTTTTGTATCCATTAATTAGCATTCTCTACTTTTATGAATTTGTATCTCCTAATTATGCTACCTCTTAGAAGTCATCTATCAACCTCCAATAGATTTTCTACCTTTCTCAGAAACTTTGATACATGGCTGAATTTTTTCCTTTGTCCCATCCATTGATATTACTCACAACAAACTAGAGATATAGGAGGGTAGTCTTTCTAAATTCTGACCTTATATTTTATCATCACCCTTAGGTGCCTCTTACCTTCAGCTACTTACCCTCATAGTCACATCTTAGAATTGATCATCATTCTAAATTGTCCCATCTCCAAGACCATGAACTGTGATATTACTCTCTCCCAAGTCTCAGATCTTCCTTTTAACTGCCTGTTAGACAAAGATGAAGAAATAAAGCATTAGGAGGCACATAATTATGTGCAAAGCACTGCGCTGAGGGCTAAAGATATAGAGAAAAGTAAGAGTCTCTGTTCTCAAGGAGCTCATATTTTGATGGCAAGACTACACATGTGGAAAGCTTCAGCTATAAGTAAGATGAAAAGGTTCCATTGCCAACAGGGAGTCATTAAATGGTTCTGATCAGTGGAGTCCCATGAACAGAGCCAAGAATTATTAAGATTATCCAGGCAGATGTGTATGGGAAGAAATGCAGGGGGGAAAGCCTGAAAGACAGGAAAATGGTTAGCAGCTTTTGCAATAGTCCAGATAAGAGATTAAGAGGGCCTGAATTAGGGCTGTAGCTGTTGGATTAGTAAGGAGGGAATAGTTACTAAAGAAATTAGAGATTTAGTTGAAAAGACTTTAAGATGGGACAGAAAGAGAGAGAAAGAGACACAGAGAGAGATAGAGACAGGCAAACAGAAACAGAAACAGAGTCAGAGGGAGATGCAGCAGCAATGCAGATGATAATGCTCCTACTTTAATGTAATTTCCACTGGTGAATCTATTGATATCCTAAACTCAAACCCAAAACTATTCTCTCCTCACTCTACTCTTTATCCCAAGTTCTTTTCTTCACTATCTCTCTATCAACAGCAATGACTCTATTAGTATCTTTATCTCTATCAACTTCAATCTTCCAGTCACTCAGGCTTAAAAAAAAATCCTGTTTTGACTCCTATATAACTTTGGGGAAGTTGTATAACTTAATTCATATGAAAATAAAGGCTTTTGGATTAGATAAATTTTGAGATCTCTTTCAGTTCTAAACCTTTGATTGTAGAGCTTTTGGCTCTTCCTCCTGCTCCTGTTTTGTCTGGCTGTCTCTGTCTCTGTTTCTGTCTGTCTGTCTGTCTGTTTCTGTGTGTGTGTGTGTGTGTGTGTGTGTGTGTGTGTCTTTCCCATCTTAAAGTCTTTTAAATTAAATCTCTAATTTCTTTAATAATTATTCCCTCCTTACTAATCCAACAGCTACTGCCCTAATTCAGGCCCTCTTAATCTCTTATCTGAACTGTTGCAAAAGCTGCTAACCATTTTCCTGCCTTTCAGGCTCTCCTCATTGCATTTCTTCCCGTACACATCTGCCAGGATAATCTTAATAATTCTCAGCTCTGTTCATGTGACTCCACTGATTAGAACCACTTAATGACTCCCTGTTGGCTGTTTTTAAAAGTCCAAACAATTTGATCTGGCATTAAAACCTTTCCACAATTTGGTTCCAACCTATCCTCCTTGTACCATTTAAAAAAATGTGTTTTTTTCCCCTTATTCCATTCCCCTATAGGTTTTCTATGTTCCAGGAAACCACAATGATTCACTTTTCTTCCCAATATATTCTGTCTTCCTGTTTCTATGACTTTATTCCTATTGTTCATCAGAATGTACCCCCTATCTTCCCTTGCCCCATCTTTACCCCTACTTCCTCTCAACTCTAGCTGTTGAAATCTGACCCATTTTCAAGTTCCATCTCCAATACCATCTCTTTCATAACATTTTCTCTGACTATTATTCCTTCTCCCAAACCAGAAGAGATTTTCTTGTTTGAATGCTCATAACACTTTTAAACTTCCTTAGGAACTTATAGTCTAATCTGTGTTTTAGTTGGATTTAAGGGGCTAGAGTATTATGTCCAAACTCTTTCCAATAAGGGGCTCCTCTCAGTTCTGGTCCCACACACATGGTCCAGACTCAGCAAAATCTAGTTGGTGCTCCCCTAATAGCAGCAGGGGAAGGTGGGACAGGATGCTGTGTCAGATGAAAAGGAGAATAAACTTCCTGTTCTGTCTCTTCCTATGGCTCTCCCATATGGCAACTTTGATCATGGCTCATTCACATTTACTACGGGAGACTTATTTCCCCCTACTAAAAAATCTGCTCTGTAAGGGCAGGAGATGTGTTTTTGTATTTCCCTCAATGATTTGTCTCTGAAAAAAAAAATACACAAAAAAACAAGAAAAAAAATGTACAATGGATGCATTGAAATTATATGTAATTGTATAAATGGTGCAACAGTAATAAAGTTAAATAATTTAAAAAAAAAAGATTTGTCTCTGGTAGGCTCACAACAAATGTTGGTGGAGTAGATAAAACTGTCCATAAATAACTAGACTTCCAGACACATGGCATGTCAGCCATAAAAAGTAGAAAGAGGCAGAGGAACAAACATTTATTAATCACCCACTATGTGGCAAGTCATTGTGCTAGCTACTTTACAAATATTATCTCATTTCTAATGTAGACTAGTTCCAAAAATAAAAGACCAATGTTTATGGTTTGGATATTTTAAACTGGCATTAATTAGCATTTGGCATTATGTATAATCAGGGAGATAGTAAGGGAGAATGAAGGAATTATGCTTTTAGACACAATGAAATCCCTTTCTTACTACTCAGATTCAGTGAAGGAAAAGTAGGAATTCAAGAATGTGTCAATGGAGACAATGAAGTCAATGGATTCCATGGGACTAGGGCTGGGGAAGACATTCTATCACACAGTAGAGCTTGGAAGAAAGTTTGTAAATTAGTCTGGGTTGAAAAAATAAAGATGACAATAAGTTAATTTTATGGAGACTAGCTGAAAGCTATGTTTGATTAGTGAAGTGGGAGTAATTCCATAAAGGTTTAAAGTTTTGGATCTTGGACCTCATTCCTAGTTTAGGGGAAAGCTATTGCATGGCAGAAAGAGAGAGAACTCCATTGTGAGGAAGAAGAATAAAAGAAGATGATGGTGAAGATAGAGAAAGAAAAATAGAAAAAAGAGGAGAAAAAAGGAGAAAGAAAAGAAATAGAAGAGAAAAGGAAAAAGATAGAAGAGGAAAATAAAGAGAAGAATGAGAAGAAGATGGTGGATTATTAGAAGGAAGAACGGAAAAAGGAAAAGAGGAAAAAGAAAAAGAAAAGTTAGAAGATGAAGGAGAAAAATATGGTACTGCTGGTGAAGTTGGTGAAGAAGGAAGGGGAAGAGGAGTGATGAGATGATAATGTGATATCTGTTTTTCTTTCCTGGTTTTACATTTTTGACCACTTTTACCTCAATACTTCAGATTAAACAATCCAACAGTTTTGTAAGGATTGAAATAAGATCCCCCTCCATAAAGACTGTAAGCTCCATGTTGGTAAAGAATGTAAGCATAGTATGTGATTTAATAAATGTTCATTGATTTTTTTATTTAATTGCTTAATGTTTCACAAATGTAAACAACTTTGTTTATTCTATCTTTACTTTTGGAGAGCTAGTTGATATTGGCCCAGTTTAGCAAATAAATAAAAATATCACAAAATGAGATTTCTGTCTTTAGCTCTCTTTTCTTTTAACTCTATACTTTCTCACTTAGAGACTTCATATCTCCCATTGGGTCAATTACTCTCTGTGAAATGATTCATAGATCTACATTATCTATTCTTTTATATTTCTCTTAAGCTACAATATTACATCAGCTACTAGTCATCTTTAAGACGTCTTGAATTGAATGTCCCATAGCCATCTCAAAGTCAGCATATTCAAAACAGAACCCATTATATTTCCTCACAAACTTTGCTTTCTTCCCAAATTCCCTATTACTATCAAGTAATTGTAGCCTCAGTATCATCTTCAAGTCCTCACTCTCATTCACCTCACATATCTATTCATTGCCAAATCTTGTCATTTCTTCCTTTACAACTCCCTGCTTTTCTCTGTTCACATAGAAACAATCCTGTTTCAGGCCCTCCTTGCCTTTCATCGCACTATTACAGGAGCCTTCTAAATGGCCACCTTGCCTCAAGTCTCTCCTTGATAACCCATTGTTCACTTAGTTGCCTAAGACATACATCAGCTAGTTGCAATAGCTCCCTATTACTTCCAGCATCAAAAATCAAGTCTTGTATTTGGCATTTAGAGTTCTTGTCCCTTCCCACTTTTCTAAGCTCTTCAGGTTTCACTCTCTCCTTAGCTATGGAGTGTAGCTAATAAGAATGGGATCTAAACCAAACCACTCTTTTTTAGTTTTTATATTTATTATATTAATTTATTAATATAAAATATTAACAATGTACCATCAATCTTTATATTAATTAGGCAAGGACATATCTCAATCAATTAATCACTCATAGATCTTGGATTAAGTGTTAAAAGGCCTTCAAATTGGATGATGTCAAACAAGAATTGTGTTCAGACAGTCTGAGGAAACTTGGCCACGTCCCAGGGATTGTCTATAAATTGCCAAGTGAGCTGAGGAAGGATTGCTTTCAGAAATAGGAGCAGGTATGGTATTCTAGCACATTGCTGAAGAGAAAAGGTAGTGCAGAGCTGGGGCAGAAAAGAGAGATACTGTATTGAGAAGAGGCATCCTACTTGATATAGCTCCAAGCAGAAGACCCAGGCTGAGAGAAATACAAGTAAAGGTCATCTCTTTCTCTATCTTCTCTCAGTATCAGTCTGTCTACAGACATTCAAATATAAATTTCTCTCACATTATCCAAACATTTCCAACCAATAATCAATAAATATTTATTAAATGTCTCCTGTGTGCCAGGCATTGTGCTTAGTAAGAACTAGGGGTAAACATAAGAAACAGAAAAACAGTCCATGCCCCGAAAGAATTTACAATCCAATAGGGAAAGAATACATGAAAGGAAGCTAAAAGGGGGAGAGAAAGTGGAAACTGAATTTGGCAAAACCAGAAAGAGGCCAGAGGTTAAATAAAGAAGAACAAATGTAAATTTAGGAAGAAAACTCAACCTCTGACCGAACATTAGGAATTTTATCAACAGAAGACTCATAGCAATTGTGACTGAACTCATAATTTTTTGTCTAAAATAAACTCACTAGAGATGAGGAGTAAGGAACTCTGGGGGATATTACATCATATTGCCCCTGAGGGTTTAATCAAGATAATTATTGTAATAAGCTGTTACCTAGATACAGTGGTCTATTTGCAGTTCTTGAACACAATGCTCCCGTATCAGGCTTAGAGTCAGGAAGACATGAACTAAAAGCCAGACTCAGATACTTACTAATGGTTAAGAGCCTGAACAAGTCACTTAATTTCTATTTGCCTCACTTTCCCTGATTATAAAATCATAATAATAGCACCCACCTTGCAGAGCTGTTGTGAAGATTAAATGAAACTAGTTGCTAATACCTTTTCATCTAAGATTGCCTTGTATCTACTGTCTTTTTCCCTCCCCTTGCCCTCTCTCTCTCTCTCTCTCTCTCTCTCTCTCTCTGTCTCTCTCTCTCTCTCCCAGTATCTTTGTCTATATATACTCACTCATGTGTCTATATATATATATATATATATATACATATGTCAAACACATACACACACACACATATATATATAGATAAATATCTAGATAGATAGATATCTTATATGTACCTACCTAGTAGGTCTCCCCAAGTAGAATGTAAGCTCCAGGGTTTTTTTTTTTTTTTGTTTGTTTGTTTGTTTGACCTTTCTTTTCCATCAGTGTTTAGCCCAGTTCCTGACACATAGTAAGTGCTTAATAGCATGTGTACTAGCACAATAAGTGCTTGTTGACTTACTAATCTTAGATTCTCTTATTGAAGAACATAATGGAGGAAATGAAATAGCACCTGAGACAGTCCCTGACTTATAGTCTCATCATGAAGTTAAAACAAGGAATGAAAAAGTAGAATGTTAAAATACAATTTTTAAAAAATCAATATGTATTATTAAATACCTAATATATTCTAGGCACTGTTCTAGCCTCTGAGAAAAGGTAGTTAGAGTGTCAAGTCTAGAGGCAGGAACACTAATCTTCCTGAGTTCAAATATGGCCTTAGATAACTTACTAGCTGTGTGACCTGAGCAAGGTCAAACTTAACTCTGTTTGCCTCAGTTTCTTCATTCCAGTATCTTTGCCAAGAAAATTCCAAAAGAGTTCCCAAAGTGTTGTACACAACTGAAAAATGACTCAGCAACAACAAAAAGGGAATATATTGGGATATGAGCAGCAATATATGTGTGTGTATGTGTATGTATATGTATATATAAATATATCTTTTCTTAACCATAGTTTGTTTGGGGATGAAGGTGGATAAAAGGACAGAAAAGAACAAAGTAAATAAGGTGCACATCAGAGAACAAAAGAACAATGTATAAGGAAGTAAAGAAAAGATGGATACTCCTGAATATAATTTCTTCTAATATATATACTTTCTTAAACTGGTATTTGTTGTTATATATTTTGAATCCTCCCTGATGTTCCATTTTGCTTTGTATTACTTTTCAGTTTTTCTTTGTGCTTATTCCATTTCTTCAAATAAAATAAATTTTGGAGGAAAAAAAGGCATCAATAAAAGCTTTCATAAAAACCCATGAATCCAAATAACTGGTCTCAATGGTAGATGGGACAAGAGGCTCCAAAACCAAGACCTTGACCTCATTAGTGCTGGCCAACCAGCATGCCATAATTCCTTTTCCATACCAACCACCTACAGACAACACAGGCTTCTGGAGCTAGAAAACTGCCATTATACAATCTGGAATATTTCTTTCTTGTGAAGGTAAATTCAGCAAGAGCTGATGAAAGTGCTATAAACAGAAGCATTGATTTTTTTTAAGAGTATTAATAGATCTGAATTACACATGGTTTATTGGATTCTTGGAGAGAATATTTCACAACATCCTGTCAATATGCTTTTTTTTTAATCCTTTGACAAATGGAAATGAGAAGTTGAAGGCTGCTAAAGTAATGGGAGTCATTGAACAGACAGTGGTGACATGCTTGGGCTATACAGCAGTTATTCACATTTAGACAGAAGTTAGCTGAACATTTTTGTTCATGAAGGGAAAAAAGGAATGGGAATTTTATACTGTTACAGAACAGGAATTAAAGGCTAGATGGGAACATATGGTGGGTTCAAGAAGGGAGACAGAGGTGAAAATTAAACTCTACTCTGAGGGTACTGTCTAGATGCAAAACATAGTGAGGTTCTCTATTCTTTAACCTTGCCCAACCCAACATTTTGATACAGGGTAAATTTAAATGAGCATCAAAGGCAGCCTTAAAGAGAAAATAGTGATCCAAAAACAAAGCTTAAGGTAGGGTGGAGAGAGAGATCATAGCTCAAAGATTTAGATCTAGAACAATTAATCCAATTTCCTCATTTTATGGATAAGGTGATTAAAGCCCAAAAAGCTCACACAGATAATAAATGGTAGATTTGGAATTCAAACCTAGGTCTTCTGGCTCCAAATCCAGATTTCCAAGACAACATCTGGCCCACCATTTTGTTTTGGATCAAAAAGCATGAGAAGCTTTTTTTTTTTTTTTCTAAATCATTACCTAGTAGCCCCATAACATCCTCCACCAACTGCTTCCCAGATTCACTGCAGTGAAAGGCCATTTTGGAACCCACATTAATATACCAATGTACAACAGGACAGTTTTAGTTAGTCCTAAAGGAAGTCAAGTGGGCAGAGTCCTATTTTGTAAGTAAATGGTATTCATTAGTGTGGTAATCACACATGGCATTTTCTGTTTCTAATGGTCTTGGTACATAGATATTATTCACTTAATAATCAATCACTGTCAACAAATTACAGGATGCAGAGAATGAAATTAGCAAAATGAACTATGGATGTAAAATTCATTTGAAATTCAATTTAGTGACAGCATTAGCTTTCAATTAGTCTGCCCAAGTGTTTGAGCATCTTCTTTTCTCTCAGATTTTTCTATAAATGTAATTAACCTTTTCGCTGTTAAATTGAAATAGGATTGGGTGACATCATTATTATGGAGCACCTGATATTTTCTTTGGGTGACATACAATTAGATGGTGACTTTAAATTAGCAGACTATGAGAGCACTAGAGTTATCTCTGGAATTTGGGATCATGAGATTATATAGATTGAGGAGTAATAGAAGGAAGAAATCATCTGGTCCAATATTTTGATGTTTCTGATGAGTAAACTAAAGCCCAGAGAAGTTACATGACTTCTTATGGTCAACTTAAGAAATAATAACTACTTAACAATTGCTAGCATTTACATCACTCTTTAAAGTTTGCAAAGCACATTGCAAATATTATCTCATATTTCCTTCATAACAATCTTTGGAGGGAGGTGCTATCATCTCCATTTTACAGATTAGAAAACTGAGACAGAAGTTATGTGGCTTGACCAGGATCACACAGCTAGTAAGTATCCTAGACTGAATTTGAATTCAACTTTTCCTAATTCCAGCCAGACCCAATGCTCTAATCCACTATGTAATTTATCTGTAACCAAGGTTTGAACATAGGTTCTCTAGACCAAACTTTCTTAAATTATGGATTGCAAACCTATATAGGGTCACATAACTGAATGTGGGGGTTGGAAATTATGATTTATTATTAGTAAATGTTTGATTTATATACCAATTCAATTTGTTTTTGTTGTTCAATTGTTTTTCAGTCATGTCTAACTCTTCATGGACCTCATTTAGGGTTTTCTTGGCAAAGATACTGGAGTGATTTGTCATTTCCTTCTCCAACTCATTGGACAGATGAGAAAACTGAGGCAAAGAGAATTTGCCTAGGGGTCACAGAGCTACTAAGTCTTGGGGCAGCTAAGTGGTGCAGTGGAGAGAGCATCAGCCCAAGAACCTGAGTTCAAATCTGACCTCAGACTCTTACCACTTCCTAGCTGTGTGACCGTAGTCAAGTCATTTAATCCTAATTGCCTCAGCAAAAAAAAAAAAAAAAAAAAAAGGAAGAAGGAGGAGGAAGAAGAGGAAAGAAGAGGGGGAGAAGCAGGAGGAGAAGAAACATGATAATGAGTCTTCCTGACTCCAGGCCTGGTACTTTATTCACTGGGCCATCTAGCTGTCCCACCCCTTGCAATCCAATATTCTAACCTTCTTGCATTAGAGGGACAAAAACATAGACAAGACAGGTAGGATGTTTTATGTATAAAAAAGTCAAGAAAGCCAGTTTGATTGGACCTTAAAGGCATGTGAAAGAGAGTGCTCTATAATAAGGATGGAAAGGTGATGGAAAGAGAACATAAAGATGACTAGAGGGAAGTGGGTTGTTGCAGGGAAAAGATCTCTCTGCCAGAAATCAGCAAGTAAGAAAAGACTCAAATCCCATTTCTTTTACTTCAACAAGTTAACCAACTTTCCTGGACCTCAGTCTTCTTTCTTTGTAAGGTGGCAATCCACTACAGGAATATACTGATTAAGGACCCTCTAGGTGCAGGGTGCTCTGTTTGGAATACAAAAATAAGCATTACCACAAGAAGCTCCTATTTTTACTATAGATTACAACATAAAAATGATAGGTTAAAGGTGTAAGGAGAGAGTGTTCTGGCCCAACCCGTTCAAGGGTGGGAAAATGGAGGCCCCAGAAAAGTAGAGTGTTCAAGATCTAGTCATCCCCATTTCACAGATGAGGAAGCTGAGGCTCAGAGAGACTAAGTAACTTGTTTAAGATCATACAGGCAGTAAATATTTAAATGCAGAATTTTAATCCAGTTCCACTCACTTCAAAACCTCGATTTTCATCCCTACCACAAAGGTCCTCTGATTTCTGGTTTCAGAGTGAGCCTACTTTTCTCCTGAACTACCAACCTCTCATACAAGTCAATAGAAGGTAATTTAATAAGACAGCCCTAACAAATGGGGGAGAAAGGTAGATATTTACTTATGGCTTTTTTAGTATTTCCCATTAGAATGTAAGTTCCCTAAAGTAAGGATTGTTTTATTCTTTGTATTCATATCCCCGATTGCTAGGGCTTAAGAGACAGTAATGTAGGCTTGTTGATTGATTGATCCAAGAGGTAACACCTGAGCTGAGACTTTGGAGGAAAATAAGGATAATTAACCTGCCCTGGCTAGCTCACAGAGCTGTAATGAGAATCAATGAGCAGATATATGGGAAAGCATTTTGAAAACTGCAAAGTGCTATGCAAATGTATGATATTATTAATGCAATAGCTTCCTTGCTGCTCTTACTGCTTCCAACATTTCTTATTTCCAAGCTATGCTGCATACCTCTGCCAGACTTTTCTCCTTTGCCTCTTTATTCAAAAGCAATCAGTGACTCCAGATGTCCACAGGAAAAATTCAGACTCCTTATTCTCACATCCAAAGCCCTATACACTCCCCACAAAGTGCCCTCCTGGCTTTATCATCTCTTAGTCCCTTGTATGTTAACCCAAAATGTTCTACTGATGGATCCCCAAACAATTCCCCTCCTTTCTCTTCTTTTCTTTCTTTTAAAGCAATTAGGATTACATGACTTGCCCAGAGACACACAACTAGTAAATGTTAAGTGTCTGAGGACAGATTTGAACTCAAGTCCTCCTGATTTCAGGGCCAGTACTCCATCAACTGTGCCATTTGGCCACCCCTTTTCTTCTTTCTTTCTTTCTTTCTTTCTTTCTTTCTTTCTTTCTTTCTTTCTTTCTTTCTTTCTTTCTTTCTTTCTTTCTTTCTTTCTTTCTTTCTTTCTTTCTTTCTTTCTTTCTTTCTTTCTTTCTTTCTTTCTTTTCTTTCTTTTTTTTGAAGATTAGGTCTCAAAGTGTTGTATAAATGATAGCTAATTTTTCTTCATTCATTTGATCCCCCAAAGAAGAACCAGAATCAGTGAGAAGAGGCAAAGAAGAAAGGATAGGTTTAAAGTTGGGAAAAACTTCCTACTATTTAGACCTGCCGTGGTAGGTCTTCCAGCAAAAGTTGAATGACCACTTGACAGATATATTGAAATGAGGCTTCTATTGAGCATGTGAAATGACTCCTGAAGTTCCTTCTGTCTATGATTCTGGGTGATTTTGTGACTTTTCCTCTGCGCTTCATCCCTTGGTTTTCTTGCATTTCTTTTGGCTTCTCCCAGAGGTTCCCTAGTAGAATTGTCCTCCACCGATACCCCGAGTCGTCCCCAGTCTTGCCTTGAGTACCAGAATTCCTAGTTACATCCTGCTCTGTTTCTTTACCGCTTTGCATTGTTCTTGACTTTGTCATATGGATGTCTCCTATGTTCCTATTTGGTCCGCGAGAACAAAGGCCATATCTTACTTAACCTCCTCTGTGTTCAATACTGTGTACAGCACTGGAAAAGTAGCAAGTGTTCAATAAATACTAGATGACAAGTTGGTTGACGGCTGCCTGTGAGAGCCGGAAAGGATTTAGCCGTTATTTTTCTCAAATCCTTGCTTTTACAAATGAGAAAATAATCTCAGAGAGAAGAATCAGCTCTCACACTACTAACTAATGTTTCTAGACATGCTCTGACCCTGGAGTAGTCTCAGGATTCCCGTGTGTTGGGCTCTTCTCTCCGTGTTGTCTGAAGGTGGATGATGGACACTGGAAAAGGGAGGGAGGGAGGGAAACCTGTTCCTTGGGAACTGTGTGGGTGGCTGACTTAATGGAGGTTTCTATCTAATATTTACTTCTCAGATGCAGGCTCACTCAGAAACCACAATATATTGACAAGGCCAGTTCACTTTAAAAGAAGAGGGGAGGGGGTCTTGTCAGTGGTGCCTGAGATATTCTGGGCTCCAAACCGCATCTCGTGCTATCACAAATAACCTCATTATTACAAATGATCTCATTATCACCCTGGACCTACCTAGCCAGAAGGTCTAGGGAGGGGGCTTTGAGAGGCCTCCAGAGGGATTTCAGCCACAGGTCCATCACTGTGGAGAATTGTGGAGAACAAATAACATTTAAATATTAAATCTTCATCCCTAGGGAGATTCTCTGGTTGCAGAGTCCTGGCAATTAGCCTGGGACCTGCTGCCTGCATCTTCGTTTGCATGGTGCAAAGTGAGTTTGCCAATAACCATCAGAGACTTTTACTAGCCACTCTTCTTGGGAGAAATTCTATTTTTGAGGTTCCTTATATAAAGGACAGCCTCTCTCACTCTCTAGTCAGTAGAAAGAGCATTGCAACTATTCATATTGCTCAGATGAACCAAGAGTCATGGACCACCAGGGGAAGGAGGATAACCAGGATTTATCAAACACATCCTGCTACTGCCTCCTAGGGATCTTAGGGCCTTGCTCTCAATCCTACTGCTATGACCTCCCAAAAGTTGGCCATGGTCCTGTTCATTCATTACTAGGATCCCTGAAAGAATCTTGGGTCTTTGCAAACACCCTCCCACTGACTTCTTTCATATATATTGTCTTCCACAACTAGAGTGTGACTCTTTGAGAGCAGAGATTGTGTGTGTGTGTGTGTGTGTGTGTGTGTGTGTGTGTGTGTGTGTGTGTTAAATTTACATCCCTAGTGCTTAGTGGGGTGCTTGGCACATAGAGTAAGCTTAGAAGAGCTTCTTCATTTGTGTACTCATCACACAAGTTGAATTTCAGCCCCAAAACTCTCAAACCATCTTTCTCTTCTACCAATTGAGCAGCCCATTAATCCCACCAAATCCACAAATCGTTCTTAGATTACCAACCATAGGATTCTCTTTCACCCACTTTTTGCTACCTTTTTCATGTAGATCATTCAACTAAATGTGGTAGCTTGGTGGCTCAGTGAATACTGTTGGGCCTGAAGTCAGAAAGACATCTTTCTGAGTACAAATCTAGTTACAGAGATTGACTAGCTATGTTTACCTTATTTACCTCGTTCCACAATTATAAAATGAACTTGAAAAGGAAATACTAAATGTTTGTCAAGAAAACCCCAAATAGGGTCACAAAGAGTCAGATACTACTGAAAATTACTGAACAAAATACAAATAAATTCTTAAAAGTTAGAGACTAATTGAAGAGAGGAAGACAATAGTTTATCTTATTTGCTCAATTAAATGTGGCCTGTCCTATATTTAATGTTCTACTAGTCTGCTTGCATAGGAGCATAAGTCCCTTTTCCTTTTTCCATGGAAAGGAATATATAAGCCTACTTCTAATGTTCTTATGGAAAACTGTGAGTCAGAAAAAAACACAAGTCAAACTTTTTTCTGAAGGGAAATTCAGTGAGTACATGAGCCAAAATGATAACTAAGACATCCCTACTTCTGGGATCCTATCTATTAGTATTTAATACTATCTTTCAAATCTTTATTTCAAATATCATATTTTTCAAACCATAGTATTTGTTAGCCTATTTGTCTACATTAGCATTGCATTGTCCATTTCCCAATAGATGGCAAAGCCCACACTTAGAATTCTAGGCAGCTGGGTGGTTGAGTGAATTAAGCATTGGACCTATACTTAGAAAAATCAGAGTTCAAATTCAGGTTCAGTCACTTAATATCTGTGTGAACTCAGGCGAATCAATTCAGCTTTGTCTTAGTTTCTTCATCTCCTAAATGAGGATAATAATAGTATCTATCTCTTTCTCTCAGTTGCTGTGAGTATAAAATAAGGTAGTATTTATAAAATTATTTGCAAACCTGAAGATACTATATAGATGTTTTGATGTTGTTTAGTCATTTTTAATGACTTTTCATGACCCCACTTGTTGTTGTTTTTTTGGCAAAGATAATAGAATGATTTGCTATTTCCTTCTCAAGTTCATTTTACAGATGAGGAAACTGAGACAAACAGGGTAAATAATTAGGCCAGGGTCACACAGCTACTAAGTGCCTGAGCCTGGACTTATACTCAGAAAGATCACTCTTCTTGACTCCAGGCCTGGAACTCCCTTTACTGTGGCACCTAGCTTCGCTGTATAAATGCTAACTATTATTATTCTAAGCCATGAAGCAGAGATTTCACACAATGAGCTCGATACATTGAGAAGAAAAAAATTTCCACGTGGGAAGCTCAAAAGGAATCTGAACCCCAAAACAGCTTGCTAAAGACTTCGCGTACATGATTTCATTTGTTCATGACAATTATCCTGTGAGTTAGCTGCTATTATTATCCTTGTTTTCAAATGATGGAACTGGGTCTCAGAAGGCTTAAATTATATTCCCAGGACCACACAGCTAGTCAATTTTGGAGGCAGGTGTCTCTCCACTCAAAGGGCTACCTCTCCTCTAGCTTGTCTTCCCCAGCACCTGAATTTCAGATCTTTGAAAATGCTCCTGAAATGTCTGAACTACCGGGAAGCCAGTCTTCCAGGTTCCCACTTACCTGATCAATTTTTTTTGCCCTTCAGGTACTAATCTGGGGTGAGGGGCCCTGTTACATAATTTAACCTACTCACCACCTTATGTTGATAATGGGCAAATGGGTGGAACCCATCCATAATTTATGGGCTTTCTGGCAGCTCAGTGGGCTCCCTGCCAGAGATGGCAGTGGGGTTTCAAAGGGATTGCAGGGCTTTGAAAGGTTTTGCCACAGGCCTCTTTATCTGAAGTGTTAAGTGCAGCATCTGCTGCTGATTTTGTCTCCCTCATCCTTCCTGGTATTCTGGAAAAACCTGAAAAGTTGAGGAAAGTTTGATTTCAGCATCTCTTTTTTTTCCTCTTTCCCTACTCTTCCTCTTATCCTTGTCCTGACAGGAATCTCAGAGCTGCCAAGTCCCAGTACTCTCTCTTCTCTCCATTTATAAATAGTTGCTCTCAGGGATAACAGATTGAAAGCTCTTTGAGGATGGGCCTAAATCAATCTCTCCCCCTACCTCTCTCTCTTTCTGTCTCTCTCTCCCTCCCTCCAGCCCTCTCTCTTTCTTCCTGTCTCTGTCTCTGTCTTTCTCCCACTGTCTCTCTCTGTCTCCTTCTCTCTCTCCATCTCTTTCTCTGTCTCTGTCTGTATTTCTCTCTGAATCTGTGTGTGTGTGTGTGTGTGTATGTGAGTGTGTGTGTGTGTGTGTGTAAAATCTTCTCCCATTGAGGGTACCTTCCTCTAAGATTACCTCCCATTGAAACTATGTAAATCTTATTTGTACATAATTGCTTGCATATTATTTCCTTATTAAAGTGTGAATTCTTTGAAGGTTGGTTGGGGCAGTGTTTTTGCCTTTCTTTGTCTCTCCTGCTCTTAGCTAAATTTCTGGCACTAAGTATGTAGTTTTGTTGTTCTTTGGTCATTTTTCAGTCGTGTCTCTCTTTGTAACCCCATTTGGGCTTTTGCAAAGATACTGGACTGGTACTCTGGCTCATCTTACAAAAGAGGAAACTGAGGGGAACAGAGTATAGTGACTTGCTTAGAGTCACAACTAGGAAATGCCTCTGGCCAGAGTTGAACTCATGAAGATGAGGCTTCCTGATTCTAAGTCCAACACTCTTATCTGCCACTCAAATGTAGGTACTTAAGAAATGCTTATTGACTGACAGATTTTCCAGGACATAGTTTAAATTACAGACACTAAATATTTTCCTGAATGAATGAATAACAACAATAATAAGTAACATTTATATCTCACTGGTCCAGGCCCTGAGCTAAACATTTTATAGCTATCATCTCCTTTGATCCTCATAACAGTCCTGGGAGATAGATGCTATTATTAACTTTTATTTTACAGTTGAGAGAACCGAGGCAGATGCAAGTTAAGTGACACCCAAAATCACGCAACCAGATGGAATCTATGGGGGGATTTGAATTCAAGTTTTGTTGATTCCAGTCCCGGAGATGTATTCACTGTGCCACATAGCTGAATGAATTATGCATGTAGGTCACTGGAATTCATATTGAGATTCATCTGCAAAGGACTGTATAGAGATCATCCAGTCCAATTTTTTATTTTATTTTACAGACAAGAAAATGGAGGTTTAGAAAGGTAAGATTTGGACAGCAAAGAGCAGAACCCAATTTCTCTAACTTCAAATTAATACTTATTTCAGCTTCATCACGTTTCTTCTTTATCTGGAGAGCCTTTGCACTTTAAACCTCATCCTTTACTCAGGAATGAATGAAGGACGTTGAAACAGGAGAGTGTGTGTGGAAGAGGTATACCCTTGAGATCTGCAAAATCAGACTGAATGACAGGGGATGCTTCTTCTGCTGTGTCCCAGCCCAGATACCTCAGTTTCCTGAGCTTCTGGAACCTTCCAAATGCCATGAGTTTTAGTTTCTTGCTCAGTCACACACAGTGAAAGTTTGCTTAATAATAGAAAATTGAGTTCCATTGTTTCAAAGACAAAAAAAAAAAAAAAAAACACAACTCAGCTACTTTGAAAATAAGCATGTTATTTAAGATTATTAATAAACATATTATTCATAGTAAGTATATTTGGCACAAATATATGCTGCCTGGGAGTGGGGGGGAAGAGTGTAGCCAGGAAAGAGACTCTGAAAACGATGGCACTGCCTCACATTGTGATAGTCATTGATCCTTAATGTAGTCCCAGGTCATACAACACAGATTCTGCCCCAGCTGGGGATGGATGGTCAGCTGAGGTGATGAAATTTGGAGGTGGAAGAAATAGGAGAGAAGACAACGGGATACAGAGCCCCAGTTTTCTATGAGGATGACCTGTCATCAATACTGCCTCTGTCTTGGGGCCCCTGGTCTCTTAGGCAGGTGGTGGACAGGTGGTCTGCTGGAGTGAGGGATATCTCCATCACTTTCTTAAGTTTAGACAATCAATAAAACAACAAATCAAGTCCCAGTTTGTAACATTTGCCTATTTCTGAGGTGTGAATGCTCACACTGAAAATTTAACAGTCAATAGTTGTTTTGTTTATTGTTCAGTCCAATTCCTTGTGATCCCATTTAGGGATTTCTCAGCAAAGATATTAAAGTAGTTTGCTACTTCCTTTTCAAGTTCATTTTATAAATGAAGAAACTGAGGCAAACTGAATTGGAGGGACAGCTAGGTGATTATTCCTATATAAGCCTTATTTATATATCTGTATATATGTCTTAACACTTCCATTAGGTTGTAAACATCTTGAGAGCAAAGACCACAGCTCATTGACATTTGTAATATCCCCAGAACAGTCCATTACACACAGTCACCACTTAATACATGTGTGCTGAAATGAACCATCGGTCATTTATACTTCAATGGAAATGAAAGATCTGAAAGCAGAATTTGGTAGTAGTAGGAAGCAAGAGAACCAAAGTATTCTGGGTAAAAAGCAAAAATGATTTCATAGCCTGCTTGCCCTGAGCTCCATTATCCCTCTATTATTAAGTCAATATGCATTTATTATGCACCTCCTATATGCCAAGTAAGTCATCTCTCTTGGGTTTTTTTTTTTGTTTTGTTTTGTTTTTTGGCAAATAAGCACAGGAATTTAAAGAACACACATGTTATATGCTACTACTTGATTCCTTTTTTAATTTTCTTATTTGCTGTAAATTCCCATTTCCCACATGTGGGAGTGTTTTGAAAAGAATAAAATATCATAAATAGATACATATGCATCAAATCAAAGAATGCAGCCTAATCTAATAGAAAGAGCCCTAAGCCCTTCAGAAGCCAAGAGAACCCCGTTCTGGTCTAGCCTCTGCTGTGAATTAGTTGTGTGATCTTGGGCAAGCTGAAATATCTCATCATGTTGGCTTTGGAAGGATCCTTAGGTATCATCCAGTCTAATCCTCTCACTTTTTCCTGAGGAGGATTGTTGTTGTTCAGTTATTTCAGTCTAACTCTTTGTGACCCCATTTGGGATTTTCTTGACAAAGATACTGGAGAGATTTTCCATTTCCTTCTCTGGCTCATTTCACAGATGGAAAAACTGAGGCAAACAGGGTGAAGTGATTTGACCAGAGCCACATAGCTAGTGAGAAAGGGTCTTCCTGACTCCTGGCTCTATGCATCACTTAGAGCACCTAGTTCACCTGCCAACTTTTGTGTGTTCTGTTCGCTGATCCACCTACCCTTGGCAGAAGAGAGGAAAAAGGTTTAATTAATAGCAGAGACAGAATTGAAACTGTAGGCGTTCCTCATCCAAATCCAATAACCTTTCCACTGTAGGCGTTCCGCATCCAAATCCAATAACCTTTCCACTGTACTCACAGTGCTTTTTACATAACCTTTGAGCCCCAGTGGTCTTACTTGGCAAATAAATGGGAATAATCAATACTTTTTCCCTCTATGTCAGAGGGCTTTCTTCATAGTCAAGTGAGCTAATGGAGGGCAAAAACTTTGAAAAAGTATAAATGTGGCAGAAAGAGACAGAGACAGAGGAAAAAGAAAAAGATGGAAACAGAGACAGAGAGATAGCAAGAGAGACAGAAAAAAAGATAGAAAAGAATAGGGACTGGATCAGTAATTTTATTAGAATAACAATGTAAAAGTAGTGTAGTGTGAATAGAGTGCAGGACTTCAAATCAACAAGATCTTAATTTTATTTCTGTTTCTGCCTCAATTACTTAGTGATATAACTGTCTACTTCAGGTTCCTTATCTGTAAAATGGGGATAATAATTGCACCTTCATTTCAGGATCATTATAAGAATAAAATGGTATGATATATGTAAAAGTATTTCACAAAACTTAAAGCCTTATATAGGCATTAGTGGTAATATCTGTTTTTATTATATATGGTTATTGTTATTTTTCAGATGATCAGATAACTAGAGGGGAAGCTTGGAGCTCTGTGTGAGCAAGACTGGCTCCAATGAATCTGAAGAGCATGCTCTATGACAAGAGAGCCAGCAACAGGGAAAAGTTACATTAACAACCATTTATTGATGCCTGCTGGGCAGCTCCTGTCCCTGAACTAAGGTGGATCCTGTAGTTGATAAATGTCATTGAGATTCCTGGGAAGAAAAAAGGAAGGGAAAGGATAGATGGGGCAGAACTAATGGGAACATTTTGGTGGATTCCAGGCAAGCAAATGTCCTTGAGCAATGGAGTTACAAACTGCTCATCTGGAAGCCAAAAGGCCCTGAAATACTGCAGACCTCAGCTCTTAATGCCGTCTGAGCTTGGCATTCATTGAATCCAGGGTTTAGTGTCCTAATGAACAGCCAAGAGGGAAGAACTCTGACTGCTGCAAGTGTGAAATTGCCATTTTCTTCCAGCCAGGGTGTCTCATTTGGAGGAGAGTGGTAACGGTCATGGACTTAGGAGAGAGAGGGAGGGTTTTGTTTTGTTTTTTCAGTTCTAAATGGCCATTCACTGGAGGATGGGGTTCCCAGGCTGACTAAGGCTCTATGTGGCTCCCTGTCAATGGAGTTATACATAGGAATTCTGGCACCTGGAGTTAATTCAGTTGGGGCAGGCTGTATAGAGAACAGTCTGCCATCACTAGACTAAATGTTGGGAGCACTCAGCCCTTCCCTAAGGAAATATATTCCTAGCCTGGCAATGACCTTTATCCCCAACCCCAGGAGGAGGTGAGGGGGGGAGCAGGAGAGTTGGAAGGCA